>NW_025737746.1:0-13043 GCF_021292245.1 Micropterus dolomieu
AGTTTTATCTACTTTATATACAGTTAGCTAGTTTTATCAAACAGTTAGCTAGTTTTGATTACTTTACATACAGTCAGCCAGTTTTATCTACTTTAACGTTATATACAGTCAGCCAGTTTTAAATACTTTATATACATTCAGCTAGTTTTAAATACTTTATATACAGTTAGGTCGTTTTAAATACTTTATATACAGTCAGCCAGTTTTATCTACTTTATATACAGTTAGCTAGTTTTAAATACTTTATATACATTCAGCTAGTTTTAAATACTTTATATACAGTTAGCTAGTTTTAAATACTTTATATACAGTCAGCCAGTTTTATCTACTTTATATACAGTTAGCTAGTTTTATTAAACAGTTAGCTAGTTTTGATTACTTTACATACAGTCATCCAGTTTTATCTACTTTAACGTTATATACATTTAGCTAGTTTAATCTAAACAGTTAGCTAGTTTTAAGTACTTTATGTACAGTTAGCTAGTTTTGATTACTTTACATACAGTCAGCCAGTTTTATCTACTTTAACGTTATATACAGTCAGCCAGTTTTAAAGACTTTATATACAGTCAGCTAGTTTTAAATACTTTATATACAGTTAGGTAGTTTTCATTACTTTATATACAGTCAGCCAGTTTTAAATACTTTATATACATTCAGCTAGTTTTGATTACTTTATATACAGTTAGGTAGTTTTAAATACTTTATATACAGTCAGCCAGTTTTATCTACTTTATATACAGTCAGCCAGTTTTAAATACTTTATATACATTCAGCTAGTTTTAAATACTTTATATACAGTTAGCTAGTTTTAAATACTTTATATACAGTCAGTCAGTTTTATCTACTTTATATACAGTTAGCTAGTTTTAAATACTTTATATACATTCAGCTAGTTTTAAATACTTTATATACAGTTAGGTAGTTTTAAATACTTTATATACAGTCAGCCAGTTTTATCTACTTTATATACAGTCAGCTAGTTTTATTAAACCGTTAGCTAGTTTTGATTACTTTACATACAGTCAGCCAGTTTTATCTACTTTAACGTTATATACATTTAGCTAGTTTAATCTAAACAGTTAGCTAGTTTTAAGTACTTTATGTACAGTTAGCTAGTTTTGATTACTTTACATACAGTCAGCCAGTTTTATCTACTTTAACGTTATATACAGTCAGCCAGTTTTAAAGACTTTATATACAGTCAGCTAGTTTTAAATACTTTATATACAGTTAGGTAGTTTTCATTACTTTATATACAGTCAGCCAGTTTTAAATACTTTATATACATTCAGCTAGTTTTAAATACTTTATATACAGTCAGCTAGTTTTAAATACTTTATATACAGTCAGCCAGTTTTATCTACTTTATATACAGTTAGCTAGTTTTATTAAACAGTTAGCTATTTTTGATTACTTTACATACAGTCAGCCAGTTTTATCTACTTTAACGTTATATACAGTCAGCCAGTTTTAAAGACTTTATATACAGTCAGCTAGTTTTAAATACTTTATATACAGTTAGGTAGTTTTAATTACTTTATATACAGTCAGCCAGTTTTAAATACTTTATATACATTCAGCTAGTTTTAAATACTTTATACAGTTAGCTAGTTTTGATGACTTTATATACAGTCAGCTAGTTTTAAATTCTTTATATACAGTTAGGTAGTTTTAAATACTTTATATACAGTCAGCCAGTTTTATCTACTTTATATACAGTTAGCTAGTTTTATCAAACAGTTAGCTAGTTTTGATTACTTTACATACAGTCAGCCAGTTTTATCTACTTTAACGTTATATACAGTCAGCCAGTTTTAAATACTTTATATACAGTCAGCTAGTTTTATCTACTGTATATATACTCAGCTAGTTTTATCTACTTTATATACAGTTAGCTAGTTTTATCAAACAGTTAGCTAGTTTTAAATACTTTATATACAGTCAGCCAGTTTTATCTACTTTAACGTTATATACAGTTAGCTAGTTTAATCTAAACAGTTAGTTAGTTTTAAGTACTTTATGTACAGTTAGCTAGTTTTGATTACTTTATATACAGTCAGCCAGTTTTATCTACTTTAACGTTATATACAGTCAGCCAGTTTTAAAGACTTTATATACAGTCAGCTAGTTTTAAATACTTTATATACAGTCAGGTAGTTTTCATTACTTTATATACAGTCAACCAGTTTTAAATACTTTATATACATTCAGCTAGTTTTAAATACTTTATATACAGTTAGGTAGTTTTAAATACTTTATATACAGTCAGCCAGTTTTATCTACTTTATATACAGTTAGCTAGTTTTATTAAACAGTTAGCTAGTTTTGATTACTTTACATACAGTCAGCTAGTTTTATCTACTTTAACGTTATATACATTTAGCTAGTTTAATCTAAACAGTTAGCTAGTTTTAAGTACTTTATGTACAGTTAGCTAGTTTTGATTACTTTACATACAGTCAGTCAGTTTTATCTACTTTAACGTTATATACAGTCAGCCAGTTTTAAAGACTTTATATACAGTCAGCTAGTTTTAAATACTTTATATACAGTCAGCCAGTTTTAAATACTTTATATACATTCAGCTAGTTTTAAATACTTTATATACATTCAGCTAGTTTTAAATACTTTATACAGTTAGCTAGTTTTGATGACTTTATATACAGTCAGCTAGTTTTAAATACTTTATATACAGTCAGCCAGTTTTATCTACTTTATATACAGTTAGCTAGTTTTATCAAACAGTTAGCTAGTTTTGATTACTTTACATACAGTCAGCCAGTTTTATCTACTTTAACGTTATATACAGTCAGCCAGTTTTAAATACTTTATATACAGTCAGCTAGTTTTAAATACTTTATATACAGTTAGGTAGTTTTAAATACTTTATATACATTCAGCTAGTTTTAAATACTTTATATACAGTTAGGTAGTTTTAAATACTTTATATACAGTCAGCTAGTTTTATCTACTTTATATACAGTTAGCTAGTTTTATTAAACAGTTAGCTAGTTTTGATTACTTTACATACAGTCAGCCAGTTTTATCTACTTTAACGTTATATACATTTAGCTAGTTTTATCTAAACAGTTAGCCAGTTTTAAGTACTTTATATACAGTTAGCTAGTTTTGATTACTTTATATACAGTCAGCTAGTTTTAACTGCTTTAAAGTTATAACATTAGCTAGTTTTAACTACTTTGTACAATCAGATAGATTTAACTACTTTATACAATTTGCTAGTTTTAACTACTTCATAATCTGTCAGCTAGTTTGAAGTGCTTTAAAGTTATAAATAATTAGCTAGTTTTAACTCATTTATATACAGTTCACGTTAACTAGTTTTAACTTCTTTATTATCTACTTTATGTAGTCAGCTACTTTATATAAAGTTATCAGATAAATCATAAACCAAAAACGAAAAGTACCTCAAAACTGTACTTAAGTACAGTAGGCTACTTGCAACTTACAATCACTGGGGGCAGGAAACATGCTATGAGCAGAAGAAGATGCTTAATTTTTTATGTTTATGGTTATGGTTATGGTTTTTGCACTTGTCTTGCACTTGTTTTTGAGCTTGAAGTAGGCTACTTGAGTAAATGAACTTGGTTACATTCCATTTCCTGTTAAGGAATAATGCAAAACACAATCAGAAATTATTGACTACTTCTGTATTAAATTGTTGCTCGAACTATTAAAACTACAGACATTAACCATGAAGCTCAAATCGGTTTATGACCTAAAAACGAGGCATGCATGAGGGACGAATATCTGAATGTCTCTGTATCACTTTCCTGTGATCATAATCAGCTGTTTAGGCTAGCCCTGGTTACATCACCACCCAGCACACACACACACACACACACACACACACACACACACACACACACACACATAGCAAATGTCCCACAGATGGACTCCATTGTGAATTCATTGGCAGGCTGGCATAATGTGTGTTTGAGAGTGTCAGGCTGTGAACAATGAATCTGAGTGTTTCTATCTGGGTGTTTGTGAGTGCACAGCACAGCAGAGGGCTGAGACAGAGAACGTATTGTGTGATCCATTCTACCAAACAGACACTTCTACATGGCCTTTCTTTCACCAAATCTCTGTAATTTTGTTCCTAACATCATTTATTCATATTCATTAAGCTGAATATTAATATCCAGTGATTTTACAGTGACTGTAAAAGTCTTATACACCCACAAACATGAATCAAATTTCAAGAGGGTGAAAGACACACAAGTTTGGTAATTCTACTGCAGGATCGTTCCCAGGGGCTGTGGAGGAATGTAAGTACTGTACTTTCTTAATTGTACTGTACTTAAATTGGACATACTTAAATTATGCTCCTTTATTCTACTCCACTACATCTCAGGGACAAACATTGTACTTGATACTGCACTACATTTTGCCTGACAGCTTTAGTTAGTTACTTTTCAGATTGCAGTTTTTCACATGCTTCCTGTCCACTGAAAACCATGTGTCCCTAAATTGAATCAATGATGATTTAGAATTTGAATTTTTCTGATAAATTCAAGGATGAAGTGAGAATTCTGCTACTCCTTAAGCTAAATAAACTATTTTTAAACAAAACCTTGGCAACTACAACTTAATCAATCAGCATATGATCTATAGTTGTAAAATTTTCAATCTTCTTTTTCACCTCTGCATTTCCCCTTTGCAAAACATCCACCCAAACATCAGAGTCGCTCTATAATTAATGCAAAGGACAACCAGATAAGTTGCTTCAAACGCCATTGTTGTTTCTTAATCCGTTATCCATCTAATTTGCCTAATCTTTACGGTTCTTCAGATGCCTTGGAAACGCAAACAGGAATGCACAGAAGGAATTTCAGTTCCTAGTTTACTTCTTTTGGCTCCTTAGTACCTGTAACTATTTTGTCAAAAAAAGGCACAAGCCAAAGACAAAAAAAATCTATCTATCTATCTATGAATCTATGTACAGTATCTATCTATATGAAATGTCAGAGGGTTGCCACCTTAGAAATAATCCTCTGAGGACAAAGAATACAATACTGAATTTCAATGGCAGTTGATGAGCTATGAATTAAGGTCAGACAGACTGACAGGAGTAAGTAGTTCTCATTATGTTGAAGTGGAGAAATAACTTCAGCTGTGATGTACCTTAATATGCTTTATATACTTCTATTTTGATAGATGTCAGTTGGACACTGAAATATGTTTATGAGGTAAGTTTGTCAGTGATTTCTCAGTCTGCTGTAGATTTTGGAACGATGTCATGAGTGAAAATATTCAAGAGAGTTTGGGAACACATGGCTATAAAGCAAAATCAATATTTTCATTTGACTACACACAACTGTTAATACCTCGGGGACTTTATTGAACCATTTTGTGGTAAAACACGGGGGAAGAAAATATGCTGCCTATATAAAGTGTTGCTGTGGACTTGATCAGGCTTTTTGTGGCTACAGTATTTGTAGCCTTAGACGTCCTACTCTCGTCATTTTTCTGCATCTGTTGCAGGGGAAATACAAGTGCAGGGAGAGACTTTGTACTGCACAGAACATGTTTGTGTAAGTTATTGCTGCTTGTTTACGATGAGCTACTCACAATATTTGAAGATGGAGGCAGAATACAAAGTTTTACAAAGTGAGTGAGTCACAGATATTAAGTATTTCTGACACTTTTCACACTGGTGGAGCCCACTGTGGAAAATGTTGGAAACTTTTAAATCATTCGTTAATTAGGGCGTTTTATGCCCTTATTGGACAGCGGTAGAGAGATGGCAGGAAATAAGGGGAGAGAGGAGGGGTGATGCAACAAAGAGCCCTGGCCGGAGGCTTGACGGGGATGTTTCTATAGAAGCTGCCAGTGGAGGAAGAAGTATTCAGATCTTTTACTTACTTACAAATTATTATTCCTCACGCATTAATGTAAAAGCAGGATTTTACTGCTGTAATTGTTGAGCTGGAGCTTGTTTTAAACTATTTTGTATCGGACTGCAACCAATGATTATTTTCATTATGGATTAATCTGTTTATTATTTTCTCCATTAATTGATTGATTGATTTGTAAAAGTTCACAAAATAAAGAAAAAATGCCATCACAGTTACCCAGAGCCCAAAGTGAAACTTTCACAAAGCTTGTTGTGTCCAACCAACAGTCCAAACCTCAACATTATTAACGGACATTACAATTATTATAATCATTCAAAGGAAAAGCAGCAAATTTTCACATATGAGAAGCTGAAACCATCAAATGTTTTTACAGGAAAAATTACTTAAAAAATAAAACAAGTTGCTAATATATTTTCCGTCCATCGACTAATTGATTAAACATTTCCGTTGTGCTTGAATAGACTGTTGGGTAGTTTAATTTATAACATAACATAATATTAGTATATTACGTACTTAATAGTATAACATCTAATATTTCTTATGCAAAAATAGTAAATGGTAACTAAATTTATCTAATAAATGTAGTAAAGTAGAAGTGGCATTGAAAGAAAAGACTCAAGTACAAGTACTTCAAATGTGTACTTAAGTACAGTACTTGAGTAAATGTACTTACTTAAAGAAGCACAACATTAAACAGACTAATTTCTCCATTTTGAGCTCCACATTTAGTCTGAATTGTGGATCCAAAATCCTCCAAGAGAACATGCTGTACAAACTGCATCTCTCTGGCTGGTGTGTCTCATTTACCACCAGTGATGGATGAACTGTGAGGGGCGGCGTGGACTGTTATTTCCTGTTTTGCTCAATTAGGCTCAAAAGCATTTCCAGCATCCATTAGTAACCCAACTCAAAGTTTCCACATACCTTCATTTACAGGGTGCTAGGGCTTTTTAACTCACGGCTGTATATTTGTCTTTAAACTTTGGATGTGTCTGTATATATGAGTCAGTGGCAATGCTAAACTGGGTTTAGTTCAAAATAAACAGGACAGAAAGTTCATGCAGTCAACACATTTCATCGTGTTGTTCTGCAGGCCGCTGTGAATGTAGGTGTTGTCTGCTTATCCATGTGTGAGAGAGAGACTGAGCAATCTGATCGGCTCCAGGATTAAAAGTCATGCTCAAAGCACACATTAGATCATAAGCACATGTACAGAAATTTAATGATTGATGATTTAGTCAGTGATCCACCAGATGTTGTATTGGTCAGTACAAGTCAGTGTTTGTTTTGGAGGAGGCCTGCACCTTTGACTTTACTTTAGAGCCTTTATGACTGTGGTCATCAAATAATAGCCACTCCTAAATACCGTCTTAGAGCTGGGTTATAGGTGCCGTCTACTTGTTTTCATATTTGGCAGCTTAGGACATACTCATAGGATGGTATTAAAATGTCTTTAAGAACTTGGGATACCCAAAAATACTGTGCTGTCTCTGCTTTCATTGGTAGCTGTCATTTATGTTGTATACGCTGCTGAGATGTCACTGGTCCATGATCTGGTAAATGTGCTCTACTGCACATTCAATATTTGTGTCATTGTATTGTTGTCATCTATATGGGCATAAATAAAATGTTAATACGCGAGAGACAGAGAGAGCAATTTGATCTGATCTAGGATTAAACGTAAAAATGCCCAAAACGCACATTAGATTATAAGCACATGTCCAGAAATATAATGATTGAGGATTAATTTAGTGATTCAGAGTAATTTTGAATAGTACCTAGTTACACATCATCTTTGGTCCTGCCCTATATTACGAAAATAGGGAACGTGAAGGTGTGTCTCGCTGTGTTGCATGTTGGGACGAGGGCGCCATCTTGTGAGGTACACATTGTGTTTACCTGTGACCCTCCAGGCTGCAATGGTGGTTATCTTATTACCTTTTTTAATTTTTTGGCTGAAAACTTGTTTAAATCAGTAAAATCTGATGGAGAAGCAGATTTTAGAAGAGATGGAGAAAGGGGGGTGGGGGGTACTTGGACTAAATAATAACCATAATATCAGTAGACTGGACAATACTGGATTACAGTATAAACTAAACCCCAAGTTGCTCCTGATGGTCAGACAGCTAACTGCCATCTGTGAAATAGAAATGCAGCAATTTACCATTTAAACTCAAACACGTTTTAGCTTTCTCTTGTGTATATTTGCATGGCTTTGAGGCGATGATCATCCTCCAGTCTTCTCCCAGCAGAGGAGAGTTATATTCAGTCATTATTTTGGACATTCCCTATAAGAGCATCGAGCAGATGTGATGATCGGTGAGCCAAAGCCGCAGCAGCAGCCCCAGCCCCAGCCCCAGCCAGAGCGCTAACTACTGACCCTGTTAAACCACACAGTCAGACCAGTCTGGACCCACCCAAACCAGGAGCCAGAGCCAAACCCCAGGCTCTGGAGAGACCAGAGTGGAGCAGAGCAGAGCCAGGATGTGCCAGGCCAATAAAAAAACACATTCCTAGTCACCAAACCCGGCCTCAAGACTTTTTCTTAACTCCTACAGTGTTCAGCAGCAAGCACAGGTGCTCTTCTCATCAGGTTCCTCCAACAAGCAAACACAAGGATGATTTGTGAGGCACTTTTCTAAAACATAAGGTACACAGGAAGAAGAGAAAGGGAGGAGAGAGACGAAAAACAAGGAGAAAGATGTTATGAAATCATGAGGAAACAAACCAGCTTTAAAATGCTTTTTTAAATATTTGACTGTTTTGTCTGTCAGGCTGTTGTTCCTGCGTTCAGAAGCAAAAACAACAAAAGCTCCATCAGCTTCCTGAGGACCTGAGGCTCCTCCCAGAGGTCAGAGGAAACAGCAACTCCTTTAAATACAGAGGACCACGTGATGTAGCCTATGTGTAAAATCAATCCTTAAAACAGAGGAGAGAAACTGAAACTGGTGCGATGTGTTGTTTACTTTTTAATCATGCTAGCAGAGTGGCGATATCGGCCGGTTGCTTGGTCGAGAACTATCAGTCCTTGACAACTGTTGGTTGGATTGCCATGAGATGTGGTTCAGACGTTCACAGAGGATGAATCCTGACTTTGGTGATCATCTGACTTTTCCTCTGGGGCCACCAGCAGGTTGACATGTGTGTTTTTTAGTGAAATGTCGCAAAAAAACTACTCAGCAAACATTGGTTGGACGGCAAAAGTGAAATCACAAAACTCACAAAATGTGGCTATTTAACTTATGTGTTAGTGTCAAATTCTCGTTTTAATGTGAGTAGACAGTTGCATAGTGTCGTCCCTTCCACATCCAATAAAGGTCTGCTTGGACTCGACTTAAAATAATTTTGTCATATAATAAATTAACTTTTCATGCAAAAACTTTAGTCTTTTATTAGCTGTGAAATGGTCACTAGCAGACGTTACACTAACATTTACTTTATGTAGCCTACTCTGACATCTACTGCTACACTTTATATTATTATTTTCATTCAGATTATTTAGTTATTTATGAAGATATTTCATAGTGTGTGGGTTTTTAATAGTTTTACAATGATGTGAGGGTTAATGAGTTACAGAGGTTTATTAAATCTACCTGCTGAGCCACAGCTGCCAGTTTTTAGTGCTAATTAGCTAATGTGAGTAATGTGTTACAAAAGTAACGCAACTACAGCAATGTATTGCGTTTTGCTGTAGCACTGTAATATAACGTCAGTACATGCTGACCGATCCTGTCGGAGTGTCGGGAGATTCAAGTAATCAATGACTTAATGCTGCTGTATCTCATGCGAAAATGCGCACAGCGTCTTTCTAAATGGGGTGGATAATTCATCCTATTTCACCAAATCCCCACACCTATCCCGCGATTAATCAGAAGATTAATTATTATAACAAAGAACCACCCGATCCACAGATAAAACAGCACATCACTAGAGCCCACCTATGCAGCACATCTTAATGGGCCTTTTAGTCTTATCAGAATAATAGGCCCACTGATGCTAACATGCCAAACTAAGATGGTGAACATCCTAAACTTTTTACCTGCTAAACAACAAAATGTTAGTATGTGAAGACGTTGTAAAGCACCAATGTGACTGAGTAAGGGAGGGTGGTATCTATGTTCTCCAGCTCAATATTCTCTTAGACACATTAAGGAGCTCTTTCAAAGGAGTTTTATTTTCTCAACAACGTTATTTTGCTGGGTCAATAGGTCCCCTACAGCATATAGCCTACTGATATTATACTCCTTAAAACTGAAAGCCATGCCCTCAAATTTATGGCCAAGACAGTTTTTTGAAACATTCAGCTGCATTTTAAACGTCCATCTCCCTTTGTTCATTTGCAATTTGAACTGCCATGTAAGCACTTGCCGGGAGCATATGGATGACCCCCCTAAACACACAGCCTCACAGAGCTGCTTGCATGATCAGTTGGAAAAAGCAGGACTAAACCAGAGACTTGACATGGAGCTCAATATTTAGGTTGTTAAAAGTAAAAGATTTATTTACACTAGCGTTGACATTCTGGGGATAGTTAAAGTTGAACAGTATCTGAGCCAATGAAAAGAGTATCTGTTGTAGACTCTGTTCAGTTCCTGATCCTGCTTGTCTCTATTTCTCTGTAGTGTGTTGTGTTTTTTCCACTTAAGCTGTGGAAAGCCCGAAAAACTTTAATGCAAAATGGAGTTGAAGTGACCTCGAAGATCGAACCACGTCTGAGCATCTCTGGGTTAGGTCCATAGACGCACACCCTCTAATCCTATCTGTGTCTTTGTCCACGTAGCATGTAACATCCTGAAGGATTTCTGAGGTTCAGCAACGAAAGTGTGTAATTTAGACGAGATGTCCAACCCCGCTGAGCTCCCCTCTAATAACAGAGTCCGGGTTCAGGGTTGGGCAATGTGATAACGTACGATAACGCTGTATGTTTGTGTGGGATGTAGATAGAACTGCCTTGAATCAAGTGAAGGGAGTTTTATACCCTTCAGTGTGATAACACCTTGGGTGGTCTTTTACTCCCGTATGCCTGTAATTCAGTTGTGAACGTGTGGATGCATGCATGCATGTTTGTGTGTGTGGTTCTTTCTAGGAGTTTGGATGAGCGCTTCCCCCTTGAGGTCACGGAGGCTGCAGCCACAGAGAGATTGTTGTGGAGCTGGTTGGAGTTTTTGCTGGTGCCTGGGTGGGAGAGCAATACAAAGATTCTGTCTAAGTGTTTCGATACTTCGGTCACACTGACACTGGCAGCTAGAGGTGGAAGATAGTATACAGCATGAATAGTACACAAGTAATACCAGCTTCATGTAGTAAAAGTTTTAATGGTGTAAGTACTAGCTCTGGAGTAGAATGTGATATCTGATTCTATCTGACATAACTGATGTAGTGTTCGAGCAGCCTTAAGGTGTGTTCACATTTAAAGCGAATCCAGTGTTTTGAGTGGCTTGATTACATACAAAGTCAATGCGTTTGTCACGACATTCACTAGTTCACGTGAGTTAAAAATTTTCAGCTTGAGCAAGAAATTCGCTTGACGCGATGTTGCAAAAGCCAATCAGCGGTGACATTGTCCAAACGTCACCGGCGGCTTTGGAGCGTTGTTTGGAGAAGATCTGGCGAACGGTGTAATGGCAAATCCGCTGGCCAACAGAGATCGGGGAAGAGAGAAGAACGGGGAAGTGTACGGTGAGCAGCGCTGCAGCTTTTGGACAAATAAACACCCGTCGTTGGTCTGGATTATGCTCTGACAACTACGCCGTTTACACGTTAGGAGCTCAGAGTTAACTGCTTTTATTAAATTAGCTTTTTACTTTAGTTTTTGGGATTACAACTTGATTTATCTTAACTCACGCTTCTCGGCAGCTAGCTTCAGTGCACATCCGGTTCCACTGTTGTTGTTAGCATCGGATGGCACCAGAGTTCTGCTGGACTACTACTTCATATTTACAGTATATAAAAAACAGATAAAACTGGACATTACTAGGAGAAAAGAAAGCGAGGAAGTTGAACTACCTGGTGAGTTCAGAAAAGGTTAGTCTCTAACTTTATTTCAGCTATCGTTGTACTTTACTGTGAACAGGTTAGCACAGCATAGCCCTGATTGATCCAAACTCCATTCAGAAAACAAACATTTTAAAAGTTGTTGTCCTGCTGACTTGCTGACAGACAATGATTCATATGACAAATTGTCATATTGTAGTCATTTCAGCATCAGTTTGATCCGTTTATTGCTATTAAATCACAGCAAAAGGTTTATTTTGGGTTCATACAGCTGTAGTATTCGCGGGTTGTGTTTATTCGCTTATTGCGTTGTGTCAAAATGTCCAGCGGTCAAACTCGCGCAAGGTAAAGTGAAGGGAATATTAACTTCGCTTTCAGTTACTACAGTTTGATAGTTTTGTCCAGTGTTTCCTGAATGTCTGTAAGAACATTAATGGAAGAGGAAAGGTCTTATACACATATTAGCTTTTTATTTTCGGCTTTTTTGTAATCTTTTCTTTTTTGTGAAATTTCAGTGTGAATAACTACACCTTTACTGTTGTAACTTCTACTGTCAGCTAGTTTTAACTACTTTATGTACAGTTACCTTGTTTTAAGTACTTTATATACAGTTAGCTAGTTTTAACTACTTTATGTACAGTCACCTTGTTTTAAGTACTTTATATACAGTTAGTTTTCCTACTTTATATACTGTCAACTAGTTTTAACTACTTTATATACAGTTAGCTAGTTTTAACTACTTTATGTACAGTCACCTTGTTTTAAGTACTTTATATGCAGTTAGCTAGTTTTGCTACTTTAAATACTGTCAATTAGTTTTAACTACTTTATATACAGTTAGCTAGTTTTAACTACTTTATATACAGTTAGCTAGTTTTAACTACTTTATATACAGTTAGCTAGTTTTAACTACTTTATATACAGTTAGCTAGTTTTAACTACTTTATGTACAGTCACCTTGTTTTAAGTACTTTATATACAGTTAGTTTTCCTACTTTATATACTGTCAACTAGTTTTAACTACTTTATATACAGTTAGCTAGTTTTAACTACTTTATGTACAGTCACCTTGTTTTAAGTACTTTATATGCAGTTAGCTAGTTTTGCTACTTTAAATACTGTCAATTAGTTTTAACTACTTTATATACAGTTAGCTAGTTTTAA
>NW_025737746.1:13063-16051 GCF_021292245.1 Micropterus dolomieu
TACTTTATATACAGTTAGCTAGTTTTAACTACTTTATGTACAGTCACCTTGTTTTAAGTACTTTATATACAGTTAGTTTTCCTACTTTATATACTGTCAACTAGTTTTAACTACTTTATATACAGTTAGCTAGTTTTAACTACTTTATGTACAGTCACCTTGTTTTAAGTACTTTATATGCAGTTAGCTAGTTTTGCTACTTTAAATACTGTCAATTAGTTTTAACTACTTTATATACAGTTAGCTAGTTTTAAATACTTTATATACAGTTAGCTAGTTTTAACTACTTTATGTACAGTTACCTTGTTTTAAGTACTTTATATACAGTTAGTTAGTTTTGCTACTTTATATACTGTCAACTAGTTTTAACTACTTTATATACAGTTAGCTAGTTTTGCTACTTTATATACAGTCAATTAGTTTTAACTACTTTATATACAGTTAGCTAGTTTTAACTACTTTATATACTGTCAACTAGTTTTAACTACTTTATATACAGTTAGCTAGTTTTAACTACTTTATGTACAGTTACCTTGTTTTAAGTACTTTATATACAGTTAGCTAGTTTTGCTACTTTATATACTGTCAATTAGTTTTAACTACTTTATATACAGTTAGCTAGTTTTAACTACTTTATATACTGTCAACTAGTTTTAACTACTTTATATACAGTTAGCTAGTTTTAACTACTTTATGTACAGTTACCTTGTTTTAAGTACTTTATATACAGTTAGCTAGTTTTGCTACTTTATATACTGTCAATTAGTTTTAACTACTTTATATACAGTTAGCTAGTTTTAACTACTTTATATACTGTCAACTAGTTTTAACTACTTTATATACAGTTAGCTAGTTTTAACTACTTTATGTACAGTTACCTTGTTTTAAGTACTTTATATACAGTTAGCTAGTTTTGCTACTTTATATACTGTCAATTAGTTTTAACTACTTTATATACAGTTAGCTAGTTTTAACTACTTTATATACTGTCAACTAGTTTTAACTACTTTATATACAGTTAGCTAGTTTTAACTACTTTATGTACAGTTACCTTGTTTTAAGTACTTTATATACAGTTAGCTAGTTTTGCTACTTTATATACTGTCAATTAGTTTTAACTACTTTATATACAGTTAGCTAGTTTTAACTACTTTATATACTGTCAACTAGTTTTAACTACTTTATATACAGTTAGCTAGTTTTAACTACTTTATGTACAGTTACCTTGTTTTAAGTACTTTATATACAGTTAGCTAGTTTTGCTACTTTATATACTGTCAACTAGTTTTAACTACTTTATATACAGTCAGCTAGTTTTGCTACTTTATATACTGTCAACTAGTTTTAACTACTTTATATACAGTTAGCTAGTTTTAACTACTTTATACAGTCAGCTTGTTTTAACTAAATACAGTCAGCTTGTTTAAACTACTTTATATACAGTTAGCTAGTTTTACTACTTTATATACTGTTAGCTTGTTTTAACTATTTTATGTACATTTAGCTAGTTTTAACTGCTGTATATACAGTTAGCTAATTTTAACTACTTTATACAGTCAGCTTGTTTTAACTACTTTGTATACAGTTAGCTAGTTTTACTACTTTATACAGACAGCAAGTTTTTAATTAATGTTACTTTATATACAGTCAGCTTGTTTTAACTACTTTATATACAGTCAGCTAGTTTTTAATAAACGTTACTTTATATACAGTCAGCTTGTTTGAGCTACTTTATAGTCAACTTGTTTTAACTACTTTATATACAGTTTGCTAGTTTTAACTACTTTACAAACAGTTAACTAGTTTTACTACTTTATATAGGCTACAGTTATTGTTTTAACTACTTTATATACAGTTAGTTTTACTACTTGTTACATTATATACAGTTTGCTAGTTTTAACTACTTAACAAACAGTTTGCTAGTTTTAACTACTTTTACAGTTATAGTTTTAACTACTTTACAAACAGCTAGCTAGTTTTAACTACTTTATACAGGTATTTTTTTACTACTTTACAAACAGTTAGTTCATTTTAACTACTTTACATACTGTTAGCTAGTTTTACTACTATAAAATTAGCTGGTTTTAACTACTTTATATACTGTTACCTTGTTTTAAGTACTTTATATACAGTTAGCTAGTTATGCTACTTTATATACTGTCAACTAGTTTTAACTACTTTATATACAGTCAGCTAGTTTTGCTACTTTATATACTGTCAACTAGTTTTAACTACTTTATATACAGTTAGCTAGTTTTAACTACTTTATACAGTCAGCTTGTTTTAACTAAATACAGTCAGCTTGTTTAAACTACTTTATATACAGTTAGCTAGTTTTACTACTTTATATACTGTTAGCTTGTTTTAACTATTTTATGTACATTTAGCTAGTTTTAACTGCTGTATATACAGTTAGCTAATTTTAACTACTTTATACAGTCAGCTTGTTTTAACTACTTTGTATACAGTTAGCTAGTTTTACTACTTTATACAGACAGCAAGTTTTTAATTAATGTTACTTTATATACAGTCAGCTTGTTTTAACTACTTTATATACAGTCAGCTAGTTTTTAATAAACGTTACTTTATATACAGTCAGCTTGTTTGAGCTACTTTATAGTCAACTTGTTTTAACTACTTTATATACAGTTTGCTAGTTTTAACTACTTTACAAACAGTTAACTAGTTTTACTACTTTATATAGGCTACAGTTATTGTTTTAACTACTTTATATACAGTTAGTTTTACTACTTGTTACATTATATACAGTTTGCTAGTTTTAACTACTTAACAAACAGTTTGCTAGTTTTAACTACTTTTACAGTTATAGTTTTAACTACTTTACAAACAGCTAGCTAGTTTTAACTACTTTATACAGGTATTTTTTTACTACTTTACAAACAGTTAGTTCATTTTAACTACTTTACATACTGTTAGCTAGTTTTACTACTATAAAATTAGCTGGTTTTAACTACTTTATATACTGTT
>NW_025737747.1:0-3195 GCF_021292245.1 Micropterus dolomieu
CATCGATGTTTTACCACAGATTTACAATAAAAAGTGATACATTGATCATGAATTAATGTATGTCAAAATTGCACATTAGTCACACAGAAATAAATTACTGTTAGGTTTCACAAAAGAAAGAGGACACTTACTTCTTCAGTTGCGTCTGTTTATTTGGTAGTTACAGGACATATTTACATCACATTTAGAAAGAATGATAATTCCTACAAATATATGCAACCAAAAATATGACCTGAGGAGCTTTAGCACTCTCTCGACTTCCAGTAGGCTACAGATATTGGCCAGACAGTGGAAACGCGGCTATTACAAGGTTTTATTGTCCATAGTTGCTTATTTAAACACTTTATAAATGGCCTACTAGTATAGTGCTTTCATCCAAATATGAAGTTTTTTTTTTTTTTGGTTCATCCACTCACACAATGTAAAACATGCAAGAAAACTACCAACTTGCTTGTTGGGGGCATTTAGGGGTTATGCAACCGGTTTAGACTGAAATTACCCGCTGATCTTAATTAGACAACCTGCTCCTTCCCCGTGTCACCATAACAACCACATTTGGCTAAATTGTGTCTCATTTTTTACCCCTGCTTCAGCGTGACAACATCAACACCAGGAGTGTCTCCTGAGATGCCTCATCATCTACCTCAATGAAGATCCAGACACCTTCTTCAAAGAATATCTGGTAAATTCATCACAATATGTTTGTCATGTAGTATTGAACTGTTACTCCCTCTTACTTCTCCCATGACACACTATTTATATTGACAGAGCCCTACAGAGGTGTTCTCATGTACTGGTGTAGACAAGTGATCGTACATGTTTTTGAGTTTAGGGGGGAGTGTGAGTGTGTGCGCTTGGAGTGGGGAGGTTGTTTAGAGTTCTGTTGGCCTGGAGGATGAAGTTGTGCTGTTGATAATTGACAAATGCTTTTCTAGATGTATTTTTGTGTCTGTCGCCATCACCTGTGGAGCCCTGCATCACTTTATGTCCCCTTATTTCTCTGTCCATCTTTATTAAACACTTGCTGTGTTTTCTGTGTTTGTGGTGTTCAGGCACCGGCGACCGAGGATGCAGAAAGCGACCTAGCAACCACAGTCATGGGGATTTATGTGATCCGAAGTGATGGGGATCAGGAGCCTGAAGACGTTGGAGCTGTGATTGAAGGCATCAAAGTCCTGAGCAACTTGGGCAGTGTCATCATGGGCTTTGTAATGCTTTTTGGGCTCATTTATGCCTTTGATTTGAGTTTTCCAGACAACCTCAAATACACCTTTGAGTTTTTCCAGAAGATCATAATGAATTTGGATGGGCACAAGCTGAATGCAAAGATACAACAGAACCATGTGATGATCTCCTTTGATGGAGGGTTTAAGACTGAGATTATTTGGGATTGGACAAGTGTTTACACCCATAAAGTTTGCCCATTTCACCTCCATCATAATTTCAGTGCCACTTATACTTATTTGACTTCATGACTCGAGATGGATTGAAATTGATCTAAAAACAGCTCAACTATTTTTCTTTTATTGCAAATAGCCAGAAGTCTTTTTATTTTTTTATGTTGCAAGTGACATTTACGTTAAGTTATATTAAAATGTCTTCCTTGCTGTTTATAATCACTTTGAATGTTTTGTGATTGATTATTTTGTTTTGCTAGTCTTAACCGTGGTCCAAAATACTAGTTTTTGTTACCACCTACAACAACACCAACCACCAAGGCTCTTTTTACTGTAAATGTACAGTAGTGTGGAATTTGCAATAGCTTCTTGGTTTTTTCTTTCCCTTTATGTAAATGATAGTTCAAGGCAAGCAACTGCATATACAGAGTTTTTGCAGTGCATTCTATCCAGCTATAGTGTCTTTATTGTTGATGTTTAGGATAGCTGGGCATTCATTGTTTACCAGCATACTGTTCATTCAAGTTAATATACTTGTGTTTTATCTAGTAAAAAAGTTAATGTCTTGATATTTTTTATTGAAATATGCTCTCCAGACATGTATTAGGATGCATGCAAATCTGCTTGGAACAATATATTCTCACTTATGGTTTTTTTTTTTAACGCTGAAAAAGTATACTTTTCACATGTAAATTCTTAAAAGGGTAATTTATTCCTACCTCATTAGAATTTTTCCAGAATTTATGAATATGAACACTTCTAAAGTTTCCTGCTGAACACAAGATGTCTCCTACTGCACCCCCATGTTCAGTGTATGTGCACTTTAGAGCTTAAGTTTCTACATCACATTAATATTGATTGAATATTGGATCAAACTTGAATTCCAAATTAGTTGTGATATCACAAATCATGCCAGTAGGCGTTAAAACTGGATTTTCACTGAGTTAGAAGAAAATTCCCACTTTCAGCTGATGTGTGAAAACAGCATTTCATGTCTCCAACTCTGCACGTTTGATTTTCACTGTGTAGAATAGATGGCACTTCAGTGATCTGTTTCGTGAGCTGTGATAATACTTAATTTCACCTGTGTGGATCAGTCAAGTTCATTCTATTTTACATCATTCAGCACAGTGAAATTCAAACATCCAACAGGAAGAAAGACATTTTTGAGTGGACGGGCTCTAAGTAAATGAAGTTCAAATGTAAATGTATTTCAATAAAAATACATCAACCAGGTTTGTCTTATGTGTATGTTAATGGATCAAATAAAAAATGATTTATATATTTAATTGATGCTAATAAATTCCTTTCCAATAATTATGTAAGTATGAGTTGGACAAATGTAAATCAATTTCATTTAGTTAATGTAATTATTTTATTTCAGCTGTATTTGGTAAAAGTTAGTTAGGCTAACTGATTTACATTCTGTTGAATGGATGTACTCAATTTGAGTTGGGACTACATATATTTATTGGATGGAAATCCTGCCCACAACTTAATTGAGTTCATCCAATGAATCATTTTTTGAGTGTATCCTCACAGCACTGCTGCAGAGAAACTACATGATTAAAATATGGGCCATCTTTTACAGAGTCCCCCTCACACAGAAGGCCAACCGGGGCCACATCGTCAGCACGCTGTAGGAAGTTCAAGTGGGAGTCACTGCTTTACAAAGACAACAACAAAGGGGAGAAGATGGCAGCTTGTGATGCACCTGTGATTAGAGTCCTCATCTCTGACTCCTTTTCCACACATTCTAGGACTGCATGCTTTCAAATCAAAAAGCTGAACTGATCGC
>NW_025737748.1:0-2289 GCF_021292245.1 Micropterus dolomieu
TTTTATCCTAAATGTTTTCTCTCTCCTGTGAAACAGTTTTAAAGAAAATATCATGATCTTTATTTAACACAAGGAGAACATGTAGTGACAGTGAGAAGGTTTCAGGAGAAAGCAGGTGGAACATGTTACCTGTGAACGTGGGTCCATTTTTTAACTTGGGCTCCGGAGGATCAACTGCAACAAAAAAAATTGTAAACAATTTAGTTAATGCACAAGAAAAACCATCATCATGTCTGAGTACATTATCTGAATTGGCTCAACTAACTAAATAATCTGTGTTCTCTTATGAGCTCTGAACTTCTTACAGGTTCCTCTCAACCAGCTCTGGAAGTCCTGCAGTTGAGCAGGTTTTTTCCTTTTCCTCTTTCCACCGTCGTCCAGCCCGTCAGGAACCTTGTAGCATTTTCCTACAAAGAAAAACCACTCAGTCAGCAAAGAGGACGACACGACAGTCTGTAAAACACCTGAGAGTCCGTTAGTTCACCTGTTTTCAACGGCTTATCCTCCCCGAGTACAGCGTACGGGTCGTGGAGCGCCCACGCATTCACCTGAAACACAAAGTGACCAACAGAGCAGAGTGAGTCAGAGTTCCCCCACCGTCTGATGTTTGTACATTAGTTCCTATAAAACTAATGTGTATAAGGGACTCTTTGGATTAAAGATGTTTTTGAAGATAAAGTGATAATATTTTTAAATAATAGTCAGAATTCTGAGAAAAGTCACAATATTTCTAGAAAGGCGAAAAGTCATATCTCGAGAAAGCGCTGAAAAGTCGTATTTCGGGAGAAAATGTCAAAAAGTCATATTAGGAGAAAACGACGAAAAGTCGTATTTCTGGAGAAAACGATAAGCCATGGCAGGACAAAAACGTCAAAGTCATGTCAGGAAAAAACTTTGAAGTCGTATTTTGAGAGAAAATGCTGAAAAGTCATATCAGGAGAAAACAACGAAAAGTCGGATTTCGGGATAAAACAATAAGCCATGGCAGGAGAAAATGTTCAAAAGTCATGTCGGGAGAAAACGATAAGCCATGGCAGGACAAAAACGTCAAACTCATGTCAGGAGAAAATGTTGAAAAGTTGTATTTTGAGAGAAAACGTTGAAAAGTCATGACAGGAGAAAACATTGAAAAGTCGTATTTTGGGAAAAAACAATAAGCCATGGCAGGAGAAAACGTTGAAAAGTCATGTCGGGAGAAAACGTTGAAAAGTCATATCAGGAGAAAACGTTGAAAAGTCGTATTTTGGGAAAAAACAATAAGCCATGGCAGGAGAAAACGTTGAAAAGTCATGTCAGGAGAAAACGTTGAAAAGTCGTATTTTGGGAAAAAACAATAAGCCATGGCAGGAGAAAACGTTGAAAAGTCATGTCGGGAGGAAACGTTGAAAAGTCGTATTTTGAGAGAAAATGCTGAAAAGTCATATCAGGAGAAAACAACGAAAAGTCGGATTTCGGGATAAAACAATAAGCCATGGCAGGAGAAAATGTTCAAAAGTCATGTCGGGAGAAAACGATAAGCCATGGCAGGACAAAAACGTCAAACTCATGTCAGGAGAAAATGTTGAAAAGTTGTATTTTGAGAGAAAACGTTGAAAAGTCATGACAGGAGAAAACATTGAAAAGTCGTATTTTGGGAAAAAACAATAAGCCATGGCAGGAGAAAACGTTGAAAAGTCATGTCGGGAGAAAACGTTGAAAAGTCATATCAGGAGAAAACGTTGAAAAGTCGTATTTTGGGAAAAAACAATAAGCCATGGCAGGAGAAAACGTTGAAAAGTCATGTCAGGAGAAAACGTTGAAAAGTCGTATTTTGGGAAAAAACAATAAGCCATGGCAGGAGAAAACGTTGAAAAGTCATGTCGGGAGGAAACGTTGAAAAGTCGTATTTTGAGAGAAAATGCTGAAAAGTCATATCAGGAGAAAACAACGAAAAGTCGGATTTCGGGATAAAACAATAAGCCATGGCAGGAGAAAATGTTGAAAAGTCATATCAGGAGAAAACGTCGAAAAGTCGTATTTTGAGAGAAAATGCTGAAAAATCATGTCAGGAGAAAACCCGTAATATGGAGTTGTAAGTTTATTAAAATGAAGTTACAGTGGGGGAAATAAGTATTTGACCCCTTGCTGATTTTGCAGGTTTGCCCACTTACAAAGAATGCAACGATCTATAATTTTAATCATATGTACATTCTAACAGTGAAAGACAGAATCCCAAAGAAAATTCCAGAAAATCACATCATATGAATTTATAAAAATTGATAACCATCTGATGAGGAAAAACAAGTATTT
>NW_025737749.1:0-2129 GCF_021292245.1 Micropterus dolomieu
TTGTGCCGTAGATCATCACTTCACACAGAATTAACGGTTTATTTCCTGGATAGAAGACAGTGATGTAGCGCCCCAACATGGTTGTATTACATGTGAAGTTATTCCACTCGTTTTGTTTAAAGTTTGTGATGTTTTCACATCTGGAAGAGAGAAAAATATAAACATACTGTACATTAAAAGGGAAAGAAACAGAAAGGGCAGGAAGAGTGATGTTTGTGTTTGCTTTGGATTTGTGGAAGCTGAAAAAAGGAAGCAAGTTCTACAGACACCTCCGTCACCCAGAGAGTAACTCCATAATTCTGCCAGTGTCTGTGGGGCTATGAAGTATACTAAGCTGCCAGTCTGTATCTTATGTTGTTGATTGATGCACCAACAACACACTCAGTCCAACGGCCAGCACTAAGTACCTTTTGTTAGGTTTCAACACATCCAAGATTTTTAAGGCTTTAAAATAATTTTTTACTCTGAAATCAAGCCACATGGGTTAATCTATTGTCACTGGAGCTGTGAGTTAGAAATATCACTGGAAGCATGAAAACTCAAATCTATTATGACCAGAAACCCTCTTCAGATATATTTGTCATTTCTAATCCTTGAAGCCAATCTTAGATAAATTAAATGTGAAATGAAACATTCAAGTAACATAAAGGTATTACATGCTGTTAGTGATGCTGTTGTTTTCACGCGAGCTTCCAATGTGGATCTGAGCACCGCTTATGTCACTGTGCTTCGCATCTGTGTTGTAGATAGTGATATAAGAAATGTTGCAGACACGCAGCAGGTCAATTCTCCACCAGGAGTCTGACTCTGTCCCAGTGATAGCACATGTCGTCATATTCCCATCAGTAGCTCTTTCAGAAGAGTAGATGAGTTGATTTGTGTCTGTGTAGTTTGATTTCTGAGATGTTTTTGTCCCATTAAGTGGTAGGCGTTGTGTGTTGCAGAGAGCTGTAAATGAAAACAAAAACCTTGGACCAATACTCTTATTATAAATATTGGCCCTTACATATTTAGCATAGAAATATTATTATACTTTCCTTTTTTTAAAATAACTTGAGATAAATTAAACTGATGAGTGTAAAGAAATGCTTTTAGTCCTGTACCATCATCATTTTGTGCACTTCCTGTGAAATGTTAAACACCAGAAGATTATATAAGAATTCCTGCTTTCATTTCAATATTTAGATTTTAGTCATATCAAAGTTACTGGCAACAGTAAGCACAGAATACTCATCTTTCAAATATGCCATCCTTAAATATTTGGTGGTGAGCAGTTTGCAGTTAAACACAATTAACAGTTTTATTATTTTATCCATGACTCACATTTTTGTGGCTCTGCCCTACAATCTCATCTGTGTATCAACTGTTTAAAAGATCGCTGACATGCATGTGCACAAAGTGATCTGCTTACCAATCAGAGAGATGAACAACAGACTCCACAGCATCTTTACTGTGGAGGAGAAAACAGCATCAGCAACACAATAGCATAGCAACATCAGTTGATTAGAGGCAAGTCAAATATTCTACACAAATGACAGATGCATTGAAATCAGAAAAAAAAGCTTTCAATGTCTTGCTTCTGTACATCTTCGACAAAATGCGTGACTCTATAACATTAGAAAAGTGAAAATGCTATTTAGGTTGTAGTATCTCACTCACCTTTTTCTCTCTCCCCAATGATTTTAACATGATGCCCTCTGCCAGCTGCAGCTGCACCTGTACTCCCTTCCCTGAATGCTGCCTGCATGAAGATACACTAATCACAAGCAACGTCACCTTTGCTACTCTGAGTCAAGCTTTTATTTTCAGCTTTTAGTCAAAGCACCTAGACCAATATTTACAAATGTCCATGCATTATGACTGCAACATAAGACTACATACTTTCTCCGGTCGAGTGCATCATGGCTCTGACAGATGCAAATATCTGTGCATTTCCTTGATATTTGCCTCAACAGAGATGTTGTGTATTAAAAGCTATTTCATTTTCTGATAGAAATCTATTCCCCCAGCCTGGTTATAAGAAGTGTTCTTTGTAGGGTTGCAAAACAAATTTGATTATCAGTTTTATCAGTTACATTTAAACCAGTGGTATACTGACTATGTATTCATAACTGACACTTACTAATGGT
>NW_025737750.1:0-648 GCF_021292245.1 Micropterus dolomieu
ACACACACTCTAACACACTCTAACACACACTGTAACACACACTCTAACACACTCTAACACACACTCTAACACACACTCTAACACACACTCTAACACACTCTAACACACACTGTAACACACATTCTAACACACACTCTAACACACCAACACACACTCTAACACACTCTAACACACACTGTAACACACACTGTAACACACACTCTAACACACTGTAACACACACTCTAACACACACTCTAACACACTCTAACACACACTCTAACACACTCTAACACACACTGTAACACACACTGTAACACACACTCTAACACACTCTAACACACACTCTAACACACTCTAACACACTCTAACACACACTCTAACACACTCTAACACACACTCTAACACACACTCTAACACACACTCTAACACACTCTAACACACACTGTAACACACACTCTAACACACTCTAACACACACTCTAACACACTCTAACACACTCTAACACACACTCTAACACACTCTAACACACACTGTAACACACACTGTAACACACACTCTAACACACACTCTAACACACACTCTAACACACACTCTAACACACACTGTAACACACATTCTAACACACACTCTAACACACCAACACACACTCTAACACACTCTAACACAC
>NW_025737751.1:0-37000 GCF_021292245.1 Micropterus dolomieu
ATCTCAAAACGTGCAGCGGCCATGATTCCCTGAATCAGGCAAGCTGTACCTCGTTACCGTCAAGCTAGTCACTCAACTGTTACCAAGAACCAATTAATACCAATTGGGATTCCTCTAGAAGGAGAGATATCCCGGACGAGCCCCCATATATGTTACGACCCCCCTGTTGGTCTAGGGGTGTGGGGGCCATAAACATATAGGCACAACTGGTAGATCTTAAACAAGGTAACGTTTATTGGTAACGTGAGATGTAGACAGGTAACAAAAAGAACAAAAGGAGGGTGGACGAGGGTGCTGCGAAAATAACAAACCAAGTTAAAATAAAAAGGTCCTCAAAAGGAGGCCTACACCTATCTACCGTTTTAAACAGGGTTGAAACTTACTACAAAAGAACACAAAGAGCACAGCACCTGGCTCCCCGTCGGGGAATCGAACCCCGGTCTTCCGCGTGACAGGCGGAGATACTGTCCACTATACGTGCAGCCGTGACAAGTGAATTATTGTCTATGTCCATGAATGCCAGTTGGCAGTCTTCTTCTATGGCGTTTGTTAGCAACTTGAAAAGTTTCTTGGCACATTACAATCATTTTTTGCAATAAATTTTTGACCGCGGAAATAGAAGTTTGACAAAATAATCTTGAATTTAGCTGAACTTACTATTACCATATCTCATGGTAGGTTTGTATGTCCAAACATAAAATGTCAAAAATCTGAGTAGCACAATATGGAAGAGGTGAAATATGAAGATATAAGATATAATCATAACAATAAATTTGTCTTGAAATTGAAGACACATTATTTCCTTGTACAAAGTTGTGTTGTATAATGATAAACTACCTTGATACCTTAAAGTTTTTTGTTGTTAAATCCTGAAGTGATTGGCTTAGCAGTAGATAGTCAATGATGTTGGGCAGCAAGAAGAGTGCCAGAAGAAGTTTTTAATAATCACTGTGACCCCAAAAGTCATGCAGATATCCACTTAATGTGTCAAGAAGCAAGAGTCTAAATGTTAATGTCTTTGCTGTACTCTATCACCCACTTAAGGCAATGACCAGGCTCCTTTTGGCTGCTAAATGAAAGTTTGTTTTTTAAAAAAAGATTTCGCCCAGCTAAATATGACCATTGTTTCAACAGCACTGCAAAATTCTCTCAAAACACACTGAAAAGAATTATTTTTATTGTCTAGTAAGCTGTTCTTTATCAGGGTCTACGTGTGCAGCATGTCTAATCACAGGAACATCGAAATAGTTCATGTAAGTATTTCATATACTGCATTTCATATTTGCCATCACCCTTTCCAACAGACACAATGTTGGATGGTTTCAGGATTTCAATACACCCTCTGGATATACTTAAGTGAGTTCCATGAAGACTGCCTCTCTCTCCCAGAGATGTGTTTGGAATTTGTTTCTTGAAGCCAATTACACCACAGATCGCTGGACAAGTTTGATAAAACTCCTTCCCTGAAAATAGAAATCATAATTTCTACCCTCAGGCACATTCCTCAGATTTTCCCTAAGTTATTAACCACAGCCATGGGAACATTTAACCTCATAACTATTTTCACATGTTCAACTAAGGACATGCAGAGATTTGGAGAGTTTGGAGCGTTTTTTTTCCCATAACCAGCAGATTTGAGTGTGTGTCAATCACCCAAGTGGTTTTGTTCACTGAAACTATGTGTTTGAGAGTCAGTGTTTGTGTCGATGCTTATTAGCTATGACAATCATGTACGAGTGTATCCTTAATTATGTTTCTAACTAGTTAATACCTGTATGCAAATGTGTGTCTGTGTGTGGGAGCATGCACAAGTGTGTTTGTCAGGGGATAGGGGTTGAGCACTGTGGTGTTATAATTGAAGCATTCAATTAACTTTGAAAAGAGTGGTCAGTCCCCTGTGTCAGTCAGAGCTCTGTTTCTATTAGACCAGGGGCTTTAGGCAAAGCTCCAATGGGGATTAGACACAAGTTGAAGACGGGCAAAGGAGCCTTTGCCGAAAATAATTCAGGGATGCTGGCTGCTGCCTCTCTAAATCCCCAATGTATTGGGTCCTTATATACATGTGACTACAGGGTTGGGATTTTACAGGGTGTTTACATTCATATTGGCAGCACGTCCTCACCAGAAAAAACAGCTGTATAAGGAGACTTAGGCCTATTACAGTCCATATATGTTTAGTGTTAGGTGCCGTCCTCTAGTGGCCATAGTAATTATGAGGGGAGCAAAGGAGGAAGTCACGTGACATTGTATGAAGAGTAAGAAAGTCTGCATTAGTAGGTGGAAACAGGGGTTAATGTAGGCGACTTACATAAAGTTACCTAACATCTTTGTTTTAACCCAAACCAGGATCTTTTCCTGAACCTAACCAAATAGGTTTGATGCTTAAACCTAACTCAGCCGTGGCCGTTGACCACGTCATTTTAAAAACTCATTTAAATTTAAGTACCTTTTTCTTTTAGACTGTTGGTTGGACAAAACAAGCACTGTGGAAACATGTCCCTGGGCTCTAAGAAGCACTTTCACTTTATCACTGACTTTTAAACCTCTTGGAAACAGACACTTTTTCTAGGAAAAACGCCTGAATGAACATACGTAAAATGAATCAGTAATGACTCCTCAACCATTAGGCCTAGATGCATAATTCTGGTCTCCTTTGATAGGTCAGAAGCTAAAGAATATGAATCAACTGTGCATGAACCAATTTAGTTTGCTATTAAAGACTAAATGGAGATGCAATAAAGGTAAATGTGATATTTTCGTCCTCACCTGGTATAAAGTCTATATTTTAATAGCAGTATCTCCATCAAAACCATGATCCTGTAGATTATAATGCAACTGAATATCTCCTTATACACCTGTAATACAACTGTAACTGTAAATTTGATGAATATACAACAGTTATTACAATTAATTAAATTAAATTAATTACACAATTTTTCAAAAATCAGGTGAAAGTCCATGTTTAGGACATATTTACATTACATGTTCACTTTTATTGTGAGTTTTCTTCAGAAGACTGTTTCTGTCCATACAACTACGTTCCAAATAACATAAAGCTTCCAAAATGTTGAAATATTGATAAACAGTGATAACAGTGAATACCAAGATGGTGCCCGGGAGCAATTTTTACACACAAAAAACAGCTCTTTTTGGAGTGAAAACAGCGAAAGAGCAAAAGTAAGTAAGCGGTTGTTACTGTATATGTATATTGGTGCATTTTTTATTATTATCATCCGGCTAATAACTGTGAGTTTAGTGATTTGAGTGACATCAGTTAAACAGCTGATCAGAGCTGGAGCTGAGCTTTCTTTAGAGTGGTCGGACAGGGCTGTAACCAGGGTTTCGAAATTAGTGAGGTCCAGTTTTTTTTCCCTTTCTTTTAATAGGGCTTATTTATGGTAATTCAGTGAAGGCTTGAACCGGGCAGTGGGCACAGTGTTTTGGTGAAGAACACACATACAGGCTGTTCATCATGGTCTTCCCCTTCACTTTTTGGCCCACTAAAATTGCATAATATAAAAGAGTTATGATCAGGTAGTATAAATGTGACAGGGAAATCTTGGTATAAGCCTACTAATCTTCACAAAATGTATTCTGGGTTTTAGGGAACACAAAATTCACGGTAGCTACGATTTCAGTACAGTGGAAACAGCCCTATCAATGCTACAATGAACTACATAGAAACCCAGAAACGTTTGCCTGTAAACAGAATATCATTTTAGCCCTCAGCTTGTTGACAGCGAAATTTCATCAGTCAGTGTCTTCCTTTGCCATTTCTAGTCACAGGCATTTATTAAGTGCTGTTCTGATGCTTCTGATTGGTTCTCGTGTTTAAATTTGCTATGCCTGCCAGCCAGTTAAACTGCTTCTCAAGCTGTCTTTTGAAAATGGTTAACAGTGAAAACATTCATTAGAAATGTAGCAAAGAAATCAAAAAGTAATTAAATGTAATAAGTTACATTACTTTGAAAAAGTAATTGAATAGTATTGGTTACAATACTATTACATTTTTTATTGGGTAACTTGTAATTGTTAACCTATTACATTTAGAAAGTAACCTTCCCAAGACTGATCACAGGAATATACAGGTGGAATGTGTAGACTATATAGTGGGCACTAATATTACTATATGACAATGTAAAAAACAGCAGATCAGTGCTGAATGCTCTGGTTGATATTACAGCCTAATAATTTGATGTCAGCAGCTGTTTGTCATGATTATAGCAGCTGAATTGATGTGATGCGTGGATTGGCTCCAACATTATTTAAATACTCATGTAGCCTACATATAGTTTTTCAGGGGATATCTTTATACTGTACTGACATGAGTGTTTTCTTTAAAGATTTACTCTCATGATTAGAGAGGCTGATATCAGTCATTTTAAACGTGTCTATGCGCACAGTAAAGCGACATGAAATATCGTGGGACATTTAACCAGCAAAACTAAAAACTGCAGTTAAAAACTCAACAGGACAGAAAAAGGAAGTCAGAGGAAACAGAATTCAACTTCATTTAAGTTGATCGTGTTATCAATGGTTTTTATTCAAAAATTTTATTAATAGGCTGTAGTCTAAACATAATTAGGTCCAGACTTCGGTGACCTCATAGCTGGTTACGGACATGTATGTGGATGGCACTAACTGCAGCCATGTACAGTGTGTACAGAGCGATTTATTTTGTGATATAAGCTCATTTAGATTCTTGGTGTTTGTGTGTTTTGTATGGATAAAAATTGTTGGTTTGAGATTCTGGCTGAGCCTCCTAGCTTCACGGAGGTGGGTGGCATGGATAAGGTGACAAAATACTAGGATCAGATATAAATTTCTTATTTCCATTTGGCGTGAAAATTGATTGTCGCCCGTACCGGGCAAGTCAGTGCTTATTAATAGTCTAATATATTAAAGTAATATTTAAAGAAAAATCAATAATAAAAGTAGCAATTACTTGCAGCTCTTCCTCAATCAAATTGACAATGCACATGCATGATTACATGCTTAAGACCAAAACTGAGGGCAAAAAGCCACCGAAACAAGCAACAAGTGAAGATAACTGCAGTTCAGGTCTGTCAGAGCTTAAACAGCATAACTGTCTGCTGACAGAATATTATCACCACACAAGTAATCTCCATTTTTCAAAAAACAACAAATCCTACAAGTACTGCCTACATTTAAAGCATGATATATCTTATTCTGCTACGCCATAGACCTCTATTGTTGTCCAAAAACTATTAAAAACACATAGGTGCATCCTGCATCCCTTTCACTCAGGAGTCAAACTCCTTGTATGTGTACACATACCTGGCAGTAAAGCTGATTCTGATTACCATGAACATGGGCAATGCCTGCTGCTGTAAATACTCCAAATATGTACACCAAATATGCATTACTTCCTGTGACCTATAATTGGAGGGCTGTGTACTGTTCATACGATACACAGACTCATATTAGATCTAAAAACCAGGGTTTACTGCTAAATACTTTATGAATACATGAAAATACCATAATGACCATAAAGAGATCTTGGACTCATTCAGAACAGATGGAATGCCATTACTCTTTCGGAATACATCAGAAATAAGATGATCTCAGGAGGCTTAAGTATTAAGAGAACACCTTCTGGTATGGACAGTGAGAGCTTCATAAGGGCTTGAAAGAGTGAATTAAACATGTGTTCATCCAGGTGTATGGTTTTACCATACAATATGTGAATAAAGATGATTGCATGCTACAAGAGAGTTGGGAAGAAAGACCTTTGATTGATAAAGCTTGAAAGAATCAAAGACATAACACAGGGAGAATGTTTGCTTTTAATGAAATATTTCAATAGTGGGATGAACTAGAACAACCTTTTAAATTTTAACTTATTTACACTTATACTGACTCACACGTCATGCTGTGTTACGATGGGTGGCTGAGTTGAGCAGGTTGGAGGACCCAAATGCAGGACGCAAGGCAGAGGAGGTGCAGTGAAACGAGGTGATTTATTTGAACAAACAGAAGGCAAGCACACTTACTGATTGAGTGGCTGATACAGAGTCCAGAGCAAAGGTAGTTCAAAAAAGAAATCCAAATCCAAGAAGTGCAGGGAACAGGGAGACACGAGAAAGGCTGGCAACCGGACAACACACAGCAACACTGGGAAACATCATACAATGACCTGAGGAACACCAAACATATATACACACACCAGGGACTAACGAGCAGGGCGGGAGTGACACAGGTGACAGACATGACTCTCTAGTCTAAGTAACCTTGAGTTTGACTATTCTATTTCTTGTGTGTTTTTGGACAATTGACAGTAAAAAAAGAATGAACGTGAGCAGAAATTTCAGTTTTGGATTGATCTGCAGAGAAATGTCAGATGGAAATGTTAGGAGGACAGTTCTCCCAACTTAACATGTTAATGTTTAAAAAGTAACTAAATATGTATATTTTAAGGATGGATTGTTTTGCTCAGCATAAGTGAGTAAATTAAATTATACATAACACATTATCACAGCTGCTCACATCTATTGGATGGGTTTTATCGCATGTGTGTAGTTTCAAGCATACCCATCTTGGAGTGGTATCGTCTTAAATCTGTAGCATTCAAGTGGATTTAAATTATGTGGCGCTTGAGGTGGTGCTTTATTTTTTGAAACTTGACTCAAGTGTTCTCCTTCCTGGGGAGATGTTTGGTTATACATATCTGCAGTGCACTGCTTTTCCCAGCCCCCCTGCTGCTACAGCCTTAGCATTTTTGGAGGGATGAATCTTAAATTATGGCATGTTTGCTCTGACAAGTTCAATACAGAAGCTGGATTTTTGGAACTTAATTTTAAACGACATACGGTTTCACAAATACCAAATGCCAATCGTGGAATTTCATTATCACATTAAATTACTTAATTTCAGCCCACACAGCAGATTCATGTGCTGCAAAGCATGACCTTCCATGCACGTGTGTTATTACATGGAATAAATCACTAATAGCTGTGCAAAATCACTTTTTATTTTGGAGGGTGCTGCATAAAGCTGCTCAGATTGTGAAAATCAATACTCTCGCAGGGGGGTTCCATATTTACTGTGATGTTTACAGATGAAGGGATAGAAAAACAGAGCACCAGGTCTGAATTGCCAATGAAGATGAATGGAGCTGTCTGGTGTTAGAGTTAAGCTAAGTGCATGTAACCCCGAGTACTCTGAGTTATGTAGTGTTGGCGAAATGAGATGTTTGAGCACACGCACACACACGGACCAGCACTGAAGCACAACTACCTGCTGTAAGAAACCAAAATAGAGCAAACTGTATCCAGATAAACAGAAACACTGATTCAATCCATGTGTCCAGAGGCCAAAACTCTTCCTGGAGGTTTTTCATGGAGGAGAACGTCTCCTGCTTGCAGTCCCAAGGACAGATTTAAGAGAACGGCAAATCTCTACTGTGAGAAAACTGGCCGTTTGATCTCTACTAATGGCCTAAACACCGCACAGCATTTGAATGTGCCAAATGTTGATGTGTTTGCCTTCCGGGTTTGCTTCAAACTTCAATGGGAGCACCTTGTTGGGGAGAGGAATGCATGTTCTTTTAACCCTCTTCAAAACAATTTCCTTTTTCTTGTGGTGTTATCCCTTCCTTAAGATCTGTACTTAATTGTGCCTTTTTTAAATACTGTTTTCACACTGCCTATTTGAAAATGTTTTACATTTGAACGAACTAAAGCAGGGCAAGGGGGTTTTGATCCACCAACTTTACTTGTTTCTCAAGGGTTACACACAAAAGACAGACATTACGAAGAGCAGGGCTCCTAAATCATGTTTTCATAATGAATAGATAGAGGACACAGGAATCAACCTTGTTTTTATTATATTCTTGAGGCTATTACAGCAAGAGGAGTCTATTGTTGGAACATAAAATGGACTGAAAGAAACACAGCACTGTCAGATTTGTCAAAAAAGAGCCAGTGCTGCAGCTGACAGTTCAATCAAATTGTGGGTAATAGTTTTCATTTTATCTGTGTTCACGTTCCTAGGGCGGTATCATGACCAGACACCTGCAACCCGGAGAAAATGCGAGCACAGTGAGAGGGCATGCAACTTCAAACAGGGCCGGGATCTGAGTCAAAGATTTCAATCGGCACTGGCATTATCCCTGCCTGCAGGCACGGATCTGTGGAACTGTTCTGTCTACTTATGGGCAGACTTGGGTCTCTGCAACACAAGATGCTTCTTTGAGTCTGTTAGATTTACTGTCAGAGATACTTTAACTTTCTTTTCTGTCAGGACACTCATGTCAAGGTTTTAAGCATTTATTGCCGTAACATGCATTTTAGTTTGGCGCTCTTACTCTGGTCGTTGGGTTACACTGAAACACATTTGAGCAAGCTGGGCACAAATTGTCCATAAGATCACAATCCCCTCTGACAGAGCCTGAGATACACAACATTTAATGAACATGAACTAACACTAAACGTTCAGAATTCATTTATGATTAGATGTTAATACAAGAGGCTGGGGAGGTGGAGGGAGGTAAATGTCCTAAAGCAGGCAGCAGTGAAGCAGCATGGATGTAGAGCTCAGAGTTGTTGCATCTAGACGGAATGAGCACCACATGTTTACTCTGTACGTGATTGAGTGTATGGACCATATGACTATAAAATGACTGATAACATGCTTGCCAGAAATACCACATACTCCATTCAAAGAGTATGCTCTTCACTTGCATGAACCTTTGGATATAGGATAATGTAATGGACATTTATTTGAAGAGAAAGAACACGAGAATCTACCTTTATTGTGATCATGTTCTTTTGCCAAAGTTATTTGTTATTAGTGCTAAGAAAAATAGGCAAACATGAATCAATACTGTTTTGGAAAGTCTGAGATCATGAAACTAGGATTCATCTGAGATGCAAAGAAAAGTTTGGTGCAGATGAGGCACAGTGCAACCGACCTTTCAGTTACCTGTTTTATTTAAAGAGGTCATACTATGCGTTTTGGCTTTTCCCTTTCCTTTATTGTGTTATATATTTGTTTTGTGCATGTAATGGGTTTGCAAGTCCACCCAAAAGGGAGGTGCCATATCCCACAGAAAACACTGCTGCTGAACTTAAAACCGCTAGACTGTAGTTCAGTTTTTACTTCCATAACCTTTCTGTGTCACTATGTAACACATGCTATAATGCTTAAGCAGTCAATGGACATACTGTTGTTACTGTGATGTAGAGACAGTGCACAGTTAAAACGTTACGTATGGAAGATAAATTTGTTAGAAATTAATAACTTACCACTCAGAAAACATCTTGCACCAGTCTAGGTTGCAAAGCTGGTTCTGGTTCTTTTGTCTGGGTTTCAGGATCAGACTCAGGATGAACAAAAGACATGGTTGCCAGCGGAAGGGGCTTTGTTTTGGATCACGCTACCTTGCTCGTCAGGAGCGGCCCTACTTTGCTTCAGATTGGCTATTAGTCCTTAGTAGTAGTATTCTGCATGTGCAATCTACCAGAAATGAGATGCCTCTCAGTAGCTAAATGGAGTGTTCAACACACAGGGCGAAAAGAGGTACTGCAGCAATGTACAGTATAAAATGGTGTTTGTTGAAAATTAAAGCATGCAAACCTGTTCTGGTATAACCTCTAAATAAAATGATGAACCTGAATATGAACATAATATGACCTCTTTAAAGCAGCATTTGATTCATGCAGCTTTGAAACCTCCACAACAATTTGACTGGCACACAGCCTTAACATATTTTTTGCCAATTGCCGCCCGTCGGAGTTGCCAAATGCCTACTCGCATATCCAGCCGACACAAGCAACATTATCTTTCATTTTGAATTGTCTTGCTGTCTACATGATGAATGTTAGTCCAATATTTGCTCTCCTTTTGGCTCTTACGTAGTCTCCACAAACTCCTCAGAAAAGTATCTGGCTCTTTGCTTAACCAGTTAGTTTCTAACTTTGACTCATCACTGGTAGCCCTAAAAGACAGCAACTGCTTCTACTGGAATTAGGATTGATGAGAATGGTAAGACCTAACCTTACAGTTACTAAACCAAAACAACGACCAAAAAGAGGCTAAAAGCTCACTAGAGCTGCAGTTTAGAGTTGATTTTCTCTGGGTTTAATAATACTACCATTGATCCCTTTAACATTATGTAGCTATTTCATTAACTTAATACAAAATACTGTTAATGTAGTCTTACATATTTATAATCTTATATATTTAGTGGACTTCAGGCAATTTAGCAATAATGAAAACAATCAATAACAATCAATTTAAATTTTTAAAGGCCATTCATTTATTTTCAAGTTGTTAAACAATGCTAACAGTAGCATGCTAACATGCTCACAATGACATTAAAAGCCAAAAATGTGAACGTCCTGATGGTTCTACAAGACACGTTTGTAGAACCATCAGTACGTTCACATTTTTGGCTCAAGGGATCAAGTCAGTACAATTTTTTGTCTGGAGCAATACTGTCTGTACAAAATTTCCGATCTATTTAATAGTTGTTGAGATATTTCAGTGCCAGCCAAAGAGGTGGAACGAAAATGAGTGACTGACTGACAAACATTGCCATCCCTTGAAGCTGCTAGCGTGGCTAAAAAAACAATCATTACTTTGATGAAAGTATGGGGAAAATGGGAAAATTATCTACGACTGAACAGACTGACTGAACAGTGTTTTTAAATGAAATCTTCAAGTCTGAGATTTTCAGGCAGATATTAATTTTGGGGAAGTGTGTATAGAGAATTAGACGCACACAAATGAATAACACTGTCTGTGCATCAACTGCTACTTTCTATGGAAATATGCAGTACACATACTGCATCCTGTATATTCCCCTATGAGAAGCCTGGTCTGTGGTTTTTCTACAAAAACAAAAAAATGCAGCTTGCAACTTCTTTTTCTTTGTGCAAGAATACACAGAGGTAATGTGTGTGAGGCAATATCTGTTGTCATCGGTAAGCAGCAATATTATTTTTTCAATTTATTACTGTAGAGGCTAAATTACTCATTTGTTTATTATTTCTAGCTTCGTAGGTTATTTTATAGCTTGGGTTAAATTGTTTTACGTCATTTCCGTAATCATATCCATTACTATACATTTTATTTGTTATTTTAAGTTAACTTAATAGCTTTTATCATCACTTATCATTTGCACTAACACTGAATCTGTTTCAGACAACTGTTGTTGACATTTTTGTATGAAATCTACATGTTGCTGCCTGGATCGGAGACCAAATCCAAGTTTGGTCAGGGTGTAATTCAAGGAAATGATGCACAATCCATTACATTACACATCACTAGTATCACTTGGTTACCGGCTGGGTCAGACTTTGCTCCAGCATGAGAGGGAAAAATCTAAAAAAGAGGTGATGTGGCATAAGGCCTCTGGAATAAAATAAGGGAATAATATTTTGAAATCTAAATGCAAATTGAAAAACCTCCACCACACAAATGTACATTAGTGGGTTTGGTTAGTTTGCACGCATGTGTGTACTCCCATGTGTACAAATTCAGTAGGGAGTGTAGGCGATACGTGTTGAGGAAGCCTCTGAGGGCTGGCTGGAGCATCCTGATAAGGACTGTTAGGTGTAGTGCAGATGTGTACAGGGCTGCAGTGTGTAGTGTATTGTGTAGTTACTGGTTTGGTATTGTATTTCCCCCCGTTATCTGTTATCTGAAGGAACCCAGGGAGCACCTTAGGGGTGGGTCTGAGTAATGACAGACAATTACTTATCAAAGACCAGCATAGAATAGATCATTGTTTCTTAAACTTTTTCTGTCATGACCCCCTTTCAAAAGCTAGAAAAAGTTCATGACCCCCACCTACACGTAAATTCTTATTGGGGGGAGCAACTAATAAAAAAAGGAGTCTGTTGAATTTGATTGAAATAAAATAAATGATTCAGGTCACCATGATAGCATCAGCAAACTGCGTTTTTGTGTGTCGCATTGACATAATGTTCAGTGCGACACACACCAGCGACCCACAAACAACTGTTTCTTGATTTAAGTTAAAAAGTTTCAACATTACTCAGAATGTAAAGACAGATAAGCGTATGAAAACCTTACAGCTTTGTTTTCTTCTGCTGTTGTTGCTGCAGTGGTCTCTGTGACAGTGGAACCAGAGGGCTCTGTGAGCGGGCGGCTGGCCGGCCTCGCAAGCTCCTCCCGCTGCCACTTGTGGAGCTTCTCAACTCCGAAAACTTTTAAGCACAATTTTGTTCCACCATCACTTCTCGTAAAACTGTCAATATTCAAAATCTACACAGTTGATTTCTCAACTCAAAACTTCTCAGAAGTGGATTTAGTGATGAAATAACGTATGACAATTGTAAATTAAAGCTGCAAGCAGCGTTGGGCGGGCCCTCGCACGTGTAGCGCATTGAGGTGTGAGGCGGCCGCGTTGCAGATTCTGGAGCTCTGACAGTGTTGCTGTGAATTTGCCACAGCAACACATTTGCCAGGATTAGGACACTGCACAAACGTGTTAATCATCACTTCCAGTGTCCCATTTGTGGCGCTACATAGCACTTCGCACTACGACTATAACTGAACATGTAGATGTCTTCGGGGTGGGACTGTTATGAAGCACGTTAAGCTTGGTGCAGATGTGAGCATGTACACTGAAGTTACAGCAACTTCCTGTTTTATGATGAATCATCGATTTTGGACGCCACGCCGTGCCATTCCACAAAAACACACCATTTGTACAATCTTTAATCATAAATGGTTTTAGACCGCACAACAGAAATCTGAAGTGGGTCAGACTTAATCCCTAGAAGGAGTTCGTTAAAGTACGGAGTGTGTTAATCATCCAAATATGACCATAAAATTCAAAATATCTGACTTCCTGTTGGGTTTAGAGCATCACTCCAAGAAGCTTTTTGGTATGTCTGGACATTATACATGTGCCACAGAAATTTCATACATTTAGGTGAAACATGCGGTGGGGGCTGCTTTGTTGAAGGTCACTTCCTGTTGCCAGCAGGTGGTGCTATGAAAGCTGGCATGTACACGCGTTCAGGGCGGGACTCTTAATAAATGTGTAAAATTTGGTAGAGATCTGAGCATGTACAGTTAAGTTACAATAACTTCCTGTGTCGTGGCGAAGCGTGGAACTTTGCCGCCACTCCACCCCCACGCCATTAACTGCAAATTCACAAATTTTACAACATGGCTTCATCAATGTGTTAAGGGCTTTCTGGGACAGTTCTGAAGTTGATATGTCCAACCTGCTTGGAGTAGTACATGACAGCGTACAACATTTCCTGTTGCCAGTAGGTGGCATTATGAATTTGAGTGAATATTGGCATGTGGATGTGTTCAGGGCGCGACTCTTATTATACATGTAAAATCTGGTGCAGATGTGAGCATGTATACTGAAGTTATAACTGTACTATACTATATAACTATATTTCTGTTTTATGGCGAATCATCGATTTTTGACATCACACCATGGGCAAACTGGTTGACTGGTAATAACAACTTTTAATTGTCAATGGGTTTAGAGCGCACAGTGAAAATCTGAAGTTGATTGGATTAATTCCGTAGGAGGAGTTCGTTAAAGTACAATGTGTGTAAATCGGCGAAAATGACCATTAAATCCAAAATGGCCGACTTCCTGTTGGGTTTAGGCAATGACTTCAAGAGGCTTTTTTGTTCGATACACGTACCACAGAAATTTCGTACACGTAGGTGAAACTTAGTCCGGGGGCTGCTCTGTAGGGGGCGCTAGCGAGCCATTTTGCCACACCCATGCGTGAAACCCATAAAACACGAAATTATTCGCTACTCCTGATTTTTGTGCAAAGTTTGGTGAGTTTTCGAGTATGTTTAGGCCCCCAAAACTTAGATTACTAGATATACTAATAGAGACCTCGCATGGTTCGTGCCCCGCCCCTAAATATAAAACTTTCTGCTGCCGTCCTCTGTCAGGCGCACGCAATGATGACGTAGTGAAAAGTGACGATTCTCTCTGACCAACCAGTCTGCAGTGTTTTCAACTCACATTTTAGTATTGCCTCAGCTCGCTTGGAACCTCGACGGAGGTGATACGAAAAAAAGTATCTGGAAGCAGGTACAGGTAAAACTTTTCCACAATGGAAAACCTACATACACCCACATTTCTGACTGCAAACGTTCACAGAGAATCCAGTTAACTGAATGGAATTGTGATCAATGTTTGCTCACAGAAGTGAAGTAAATCTGCCTGGAGCATTTGCCTGCTGCTGACCAATAGCAAACCATCTGAAAAAAGGTTGACCCTGAGCTAAGCATTGTACCTGATTTGTGAGTCCAAGTGTCTTGCATTTCCAGGTTTATGCACATACTGACTATTAAATTAGGTAAAAAGAAACACAACCATATACCGGCAGTGAGACACCATGCAAAGGCTTGATCATCTGCAGTAATTTGGGCTTAAGTGTCTTGCTTAAGAACACATAAATATGTTCACAGAAGAAGCTGGGAACTGAACTGTCAACCTAATGCTAATATTGGATGACCTTCTGCCTCCTGAGCCACAGCCACCCTTATTAGTAACACAGCACTGTAAAACTTGATGAGTTAGTTCAACTCAAACTATTTGAGGAAACCGATTGCCTTAAACCATTTAAGTTTATTAACTAAAACAATTTAAGGATAAAAAATGTTTTGATTTGTGTCCAAGTAACTCACATACTTATTGTTAAGGTAACCTCGGTAAATAGTAATAATAGTACCAATTCTATTCAGTTAATTTAACTTAAATCTATGAAGTATTTTGCACTTGATGATGCATTTCTCCAAACTTATTAAAAAATGTTAGAATTTATATGATTTAAGTAAGATTAACTTAAATCCATCTTCTTTACATAAATGTTACCACTTAAGTTTCATTTACTCAGCTTATTTCCACTAAAGCAAATTATTATGTTTTATTTGTGACAACTTTAAAATCTGTTGTGGCTACTCAGTTAATTTGAGGAAACCGATTGCCTTAAACCTTTTAAGTTGCACAATATAAACACACACATGTCTGACACAATTTAAACTGTTTATGTTTATTTAGTTGAATGCTAAACATTCATGACTGAATTACATGTCAATGTTAAGACATTTCAATGTCCACATCTCTCAACAGAAAGTGTATGTTGAAAAAACTATTAAATTAAAATACAATAAATAAACACATTGTGTGGTAATACAGAAAGTGTCAAGACACAAATTTGCTTAGTTTTAGTTTATCTGATTAATAAAAAGTTACAATTCAAGATCATTAAAAAAATTAAAAATAGAATATTTAGCTCAGTGATGAGAGTACACCATCTTATCATTTCTAACAAATGTAATAAACTGTTGTGGGAAAGGTTTTGTACCAAATTATGTCATTTGAGAGGCAACATTTAGAATGAAAGAAAATTAACCTCACAACAGAGAAACTCTTTAGAGCATCTTTGTTGTTACTAAATATAGAATTGTAAAGTGAGTTTTAATAGTCAGATTTTGACAGAAGTATACACAGCTAGACTCATAAAACCTTTTTTAGTGTAAAATTGTGTATGTCATACCAGCTGAGGTCTAATATTGATTATTCAATAATTGATCATACTTTTTCTACTGGCACAAAAATACCTGTAAACTGAAAGATTTACAACACTATTAATTTATGCTTGTGTTTCTCACTACAGCTGAAGTAGAAAGCCAACAGACGCATTTGTAATTATGTTTCAACACACAAAAATCTAAACAGAAAGCCGTTTTTGGCATGCAAGCCAAAATATAATTTTCAGAACACTGCTGATCTTCAACAACAGCGGTTTGAGCTGCTTTTTTCCCCCATTATCAAGGTTTAAAAGGACAACCTGGACAAACTCAAAGAAGCTACTTAGCTTCTCAGGATAGCTGAAATGGAGAGCAAAGATCAGTCCAAAAAAAAAAAACTAAATAAAATCACCAATGAATCTGTCCAAGATATGTGAGACAGTGCAACCTGAGCCCCAAGCATGATTTACACATGGTGAGTTTCAAAGGGAACTCCTGCAGGCACCTCCTCTTCATTGACCTCTGCCACCAGAGAGCCACTGCTCCCTCCTGGATTGCCCCAACTCATCCTAAAAAGGAATACATGTTTAGTGTGTGTGAGTGTAATTGGACAAATCATCAAGCTTACAAAAAGCCTAAAGATTTGTACATGCAGGTATAGCAATTTTAAAAAGGCAAAAAGATGCTGGGCCATAATTCCATGTATTATTTCAGCAATGTGGTATTTCACTGTACTAACATCTCGTGACAAACTGACACTACAGGATTATTTTAGTGGAATCACACCCTCAATTTACCCTTCCATATAATCAGGGGAGAGTTCTAGTCCGGGTCTTCATTTGTTACCAATGTTTAGCTCAGAATATCTGATAAAGTGATGGGTTTACAGAAATTTCTTTTCTTCTTAACTGCTTCATGACATAATCAAGGCTACGCTGATCATTTAAAAGACATTAATATTTGTGAGAATCTGGACTTAATGTAGAAGTGTTTAGAAGAGCACAAACAAAATACAAGTAGGAGGTCTATGATGCTCAGTTATTTTGTACACTTGTGTTCCAAATTGGGGAACAGATAATCTGTTTGTTGGTACGATTATAGTCAGAGAAATAATCATGGTTTCACGATTATCACGATTATTATGCATTCATTAATTTAACAACACTAGTAAGTAAGTTGATTTTTAATATTTAATTACATTAACAATTGTGCGTCATTCATATAAGACAAATATTAGCTTTATTTATCCCCCAGGGAAAATTGTTAATGAGGAGGGGAATAAACTGAACTGTGTCATCAACTCTCAAGTGAAAATGATATGAAAGAAATTGAGAACATCTCTCATGAAGTGTTATTAATAACTGAAACGCAGGTAATTGGTAGTCCAGGAAGTTTATAAGCTCCTGATGTTCTGTTAGTGTTTTACACCTGCGACATTTTCACACACTGAGCCTAAGTGCTCAAACGGAAACTAACATTCACACTCATTCATACACTGGGCAAATCGGGGTTCAGTATCTTGCCCAAGGACACTTCAACATGCAACCGGGGGAGTCAGGGATTGAACCACCGACCTTCCAATTAACAGCCAACCCACTCTACCTCCTGAGCCACAGCCGCCCCAGGAAGAGACAGGAAGAGGCAACAGGATGTAATGTTATGTTCAGTGACTGAAGGTCTGCAGAGGACTACGTTTTTCCATAAAGAATCTTTCAGAAAAGGTGCGTGTGCGCATAACTTGCCACGTTATTAAACTCAGTTATTATGAACCTCTGATGAACCCTCCTTAAGTACAGCAGTAGGCCAGCCAGGACTGCTGTTCTAGCTGCAGTGACGTTGTTCTTGTCCTGTTGCACAAACAAAGACAAGGTATACATGTGAGAGTCTGCTTTTGTGTTCACATTCAACGTCAATGTAATGCATTAATACTTTAAAATATTTTTACCTGTTCCTCATATGCCATCAAAACATCTTCCATCTTCTCATCAAAATGTTCAACAACAGCTGCAAAGATACAGATAAAACAGATGCAAGATACTGATGAAAGGTACGCTGTGATTGACAGGTACTGTACAGGCATAGCAAATGGGAACTTATCATCATAATATGATTTTCTCTTCTTTGCTGTTGACAATGGTCCTTAAGAGGTAACAGATTTATACAAAATATTAATCTCTGAAACTGCCTGGACAATCTCACTTGGAGGTATGTCAGAAAAAGGCCAGTTCCGTTTTTCCAGTATCTTGTTTAGGGATTATCTGAAAACTGGTTCCGACAGTGAAAACAATTGATCAATATGCTCAATGATTTCCTGTGTTGCTTTCGTGGATACATGTGGAATAGTCTGCATTTTAAAGAAAAAAGCAGCCAGATTGCACTGTAACTGCTCTGTGTATCCCTCATCACAACTGCCTGCTACCAGGGTAGTTTGATTTTTATCTGAAAGCTCTACTTGATCATGTTTGATGTCACCATACTGGGAAACATTTGAGGCATTTTACACTTCATTATCTGGTGTTCTCTGCATTTGTGTTCATTGTAAGTTGAGGGAAAGACGTTTGAAACTTGCAGGCCTAAATGGACTTGGCACTATTTCGTTCTGTCTTAAACTTGATTTATACTCCTGTGTAGGGTCGTAGCCTACGGCGTAGCTATGCATGTAGCCAGGCAATATACTTATACTAATCTGCAATTACACCCCCAAACGCTAGTCGGCAGTAGCACTACAGCTTCCACTGTATTGACTTTTGCAGGCTGCGCAGACTAACTTCCGGTTTAGCCCCCCGCTAACGTGAATGGGGGTGAAATTGTAAACGTTCGGCTGGTATAGCCTTTTCAAATGTTATTGACCGAGTGGATCACATTCTGATAATGAAACGAGTCATTTAGCTCGGGTTGTGACGGTCAAATATCCACCATGTTACAGCCGCCGTTTTGGCTGCTAGTAAAAATTACTTCAAAGCACGGGAACTTCCTGTCGGCTCGGAGGCATTGCGAGGCTTCCCAGCCGACCAATTATAGAGCTTACAGTCCGCGTCGACTCGATGTGTAGTTAAATTTTTTAGGAGGTGCACGTCAGGCTACGCCATAGGTGACACCGTAGGGTAGAGGGTTACGCAGACGCTACGCCGTTGATTTGACACAGAAGTATAAATTGCACTTTAGATGCCCCCTTAGATAAATAAACATGTCCCTCTCAACAAATGGCTGCTTAAAATCACACACAGGGCAATGAAATCCCCAATTTATTGTCAAATCATGGTTGCCTCTACCTACCACTCTTTCCTCTGAATGTAGGAGCCTGTAATGCCTCAATAACTTCAATTTTAAGGCACTAGAAAAACCATACCATTTCATTTCCACATGAGCTAGTTAATTTACCCATCAAAAAAAATAACAAACTTACAGTAGGATTGAAACAGCAGTACAACAATGACAGTTTGCCCAAGTTTGTTCACTGTTATTGGACTACTTGCATGGTTTTTGACCTCTGCCTGCCTAATCACCTCCCTATAAGATTTGCCACTGAACTTACCTGCTTTTGTCTTGGTTGTCTGCGATTGGGTCCAAACCTGTGTTTTCCTGTGTTCCATGCTTTGGATCAGCGTGGCTGTACATAACAGTAATGTCTCAAATTCTGAAGCTTGTGAAACATACACAGAACTGTAAATGTGAAATATGTGAATATGTATGACCATCTGAACAATGTGAGAAACAATCTTTTTAACAAGTCAACATAGATATTTTTCAATCTAGCTTTTCAAACCTGTTCACTGAATAACTCTAACAATCCAGGCAAGCATTGCCCATTAGACTGGGAAATGGACTACACAAGTCCTCTCAAAAACCTTTTTGGGCCATTTGACAGATACAATACCACCATGATGAAAAACTACTACTTGTGATTGAGTAACTGCTTCATTTGTAAACATACAAACAAATTATGCGATCATGTATGGATGGAGTTTATTCACCAAATTACATTTACTTAATAATTCAGATTCATGGTAATTTATTCACTCTGATTGCCTAGCCTAACAATATTTGAAGTTTGTTAAATGCAGTATCTGATATCACATCTCTTACTCCATGCCCGAGTGCTCCTGGCAAGAGCCTTGGTGTGAAGCAAAATTACCATGGTAACAGCTCTCAGAGCAGCCGTTATATAGTTATATGCTTGCATGAAGAACACTTGATTTACCCGTATCAACTTGTTGAGCGCCAGGGGAAAAAACTGCTCAAAAGTGTTACTTGTAGTGGGCTGCACCCACAGTGAACACGCTGCTTACAAGTTTCCCTGTGGAACAGCGTTACAATAGAGGGGCATCAACATTTCATCAGCACATCTAACAGGGGGTATTTCAATTGTTCAAGTGCATCATCATCTGCAACATCATCTTGGCTCATTTCCTGGAATATTACTGTGGTAATGGAGCCAGGGGTAGATCAAGAGAAATATTCATGGGGTGGCATGGAGAATTTAAGGGATGGCAGAAATTCAATCCCATATATCAATGTTTGTTTTAAAGAGCCTCCATCTGAAAATATATTTTACAAACAAACATGAAATTATTGATGACTGTGGCACATGAGTAAAGCATTGAATATAAATAAATAATTGTTTCCGATCCTATCACTTTGCATAAAATGTAGCTAGAACACATTTTGTGTGAAATCTGCCAGTGGACCCAGCTTTTAGCTACAATCAGTCAATTTGAACCTCATCGCGCAACTTCTGTTCTCTCTCTTTCGACCCTCATTGACTGCAGCTACCAACAGCTAGCAGCATAACTAAGGTATGATTTAGGACTCACGTGAGTCAGCCATAACTATAAGCTTTATAAAAGAGGAAAGTCTTAAGCCTACTCTTAAATGAGGAGATGGTTTATGATTTCCAATCCCAAACTGGAACCTGATTCCTCAAGAGAGGAACTTGATAGCTGAAGGCTCTGGTCCTCATTCTCTATTTGGAGACTCTAGGGACCACAAGTAACCCTGCATTCTGTGAGTGCAGTGTTCTAGTGGCGTAATGAGGTAGCATGTGCTCTTTAAGATAAGATGGTGCCTAACCATTAAGAGCTCTGTAGGTGAGCAGAATGATTTAAAATTCTGTTCTGGATTTTACAGGGAGCCAATGCAGAGAAGCTAACGTTAATATGATGTCTTCTTGTAGTTGATGTTTGTGGAGAGATGAAGAGAGTCGTTTTTTTCTTCTTTAAGAGTGGTGCCCTGAGGTGAATTTAATGCAGGTTAAATTATATTTAATTATTAATAATAGTAACAATAATTATTGTTCTATTAAATATAAATATGGATGCCATTTAAAACTTAATTCCTAACACAAGCTTTATTTAAGGCTTTAAATTGTCTCCTAAGTAGAGATCTACATTACAGTAAAAGGCAATTTTTCACCAGTTGTGCCATTTAAGCGCCAGTGTAAAGCCACATGTTTAGTCTAGCCAGCAATCCAAGATCCAGTGTTTATCCAGCAATGTTGATTAAACGGGAAAAGTCCTTTTCTCTGAGCTTCAATTTAAAAATGTGGTTAAAGTGTAAACTCCCAGGCATGAAGCATTTAATGAATTGTCACTGCATCGCTGACTATTGTGACTTTTTGTGTGGGGCTTGAAGTAAGTGATTTTAGTGCTTTTTAAACTGGGTCCTTTTGTACATTATGTTCCACTTGCATGACTGATCTGAAATGTGAACATGTTTTACTGCAGAATGAGCAGTTTATAAATTTAGCAGATATGTTGGTAGCTGCAGGCAATCTGGAGACACTCGTAAACACTGGTGAATATTTGGGTTTAATTTACTATTTATTTTACTATTACTAAACATGCTTCAACAAAACAACCTTGTCTCTATCCATCTCCTCTGTTGTGTGAGGACTGGACCGGGAGAGGCTGCACAGAAACGGAAATTAGTCTGTTACCAACCTCGTGTCTTCTAGCGGCTCCTGGCTGTTTCTTATTTTATGGAGAAAAAATGTGTTTTTGACTTTCTGTCTGTCTCAAATCTCCCTCCCTTGTGAATGCATGTGAAGTTGTGAACAGCTCCTGTTAGGGGAGGGTTAGTACCTAGGAGTCTATGGGGGGGCATCATCTCTTGCTGCATTCATTTGCACTCAGACATCAGAGTTTTGGTCTTGCAAATTTTTGACCAGCCACAACTTTCATATAATGTATACATCTTTGAATTATCATTATCATACAATAGGCCTTTTTTATTGGAATACACTGTCAGACAAATTGAATTTGTACTTGTACTAGGGAACAAGAAGGAGAGACAAAGCGAGAATAAAAAATTGACATTTAGAAAATCTTGCATTGTACTCCCAGACTTTGTATTTTCACTTGTCACATCCTTCTTTTCTTCCTCCTCTACCTGTACTGTGAGGTGAGAAAAACATTACTTGGAGGATTGCTGTCAGTGCATGAATGTGGTATGCAAGTCCAGTTTTTAAAGTTACAACCATAAATTAAGTCATTTAATTTCCAAGATTTTTTTTCTTCCCCATGTGGCAGTCAGAACATGCAATTTGGTGTTGGACCTCACAGAGGCAGCTTTGCCAGAAACAAACACAGACAATGAACTTAGCGTGACAATCCTGCTAAATGATAAGCATTCAACCTCACTGATCACCAAATTTACGTGGAACAAACAAGGTTCAATCTTTACTGAATGCTAATGATTTTCAGTAAAGAACATACAGACAGGACCAGACCAAATATAATAAAATAAATGTGTCCTTCAGCCTAAACAGCAATATATGTTTGTTATGATGTGGGAACAGAGTGGACCGAAACGCAACACTCGGGATGAACAGGTTTTATTGAAGGGAAAAAGGGGTTGAGGGAGTGGAGGTGAGGGAGAGGCGGACGCCGGGGAAACATGGGCACGGGGAACCGAGGACACTGAGAAAAGGGAGCCGGGGGCACTGGGGACCGAGGAAGTAAGGAGGCACGGGGAGGAGCTGGGAGGACGCTGTGGAAGAGGTCCGTGGGGAGAGGACAGGGTGGCGAGCCCAGCTGATGGAATGGAGGACAGAGGTGAGTGAACCTGGAGGGGAGACAGACAGACAGACAGGGTTAGATGCAGGGAAAACAAAGTACAAGGAAACAGTGATGACACAGATTACTCGGGCTAGAATAATGAGGTGGCACCAGGTTAGGAGCAGCGACGATCAAGCAGGGGTTGACGGGAGAACTGGGGTAGAAGTACTGTCAGAGATGAAGCTGACTGCTGGCAGGTGTGGAAGGCAGAGGAGGTGGCTGACGAGGTGCAGGTGCGGGTCATTAGCTTGGCTCAGGACCGGAGGGAGAGAGAGAGAGAGAGAGCACATGCAGGGGAGGAGACACAGGGAGGCAGGCAGAGTACAGGAAAACACCAGGGGAAAACAGAATCACAAGCAAAAAGAGAAATAAACAGGACACTCAGTGTCAGCCGGACTACCTCCACAATAGGGCCCCCTCCTCAACGGCCGCCTCCAGGCGGGACTTCCAGTCGGCCGGGAAGGGCTCAGCAGACGTCTGTCGGGGGGAGTCGCACTAGGATCCGGCTGGCGGGGGTCTAGGGTCCAAAACGAGACACAAGGGCCTTAGAGAGGGGGGCAGGGCTCGAAAAAATCAGGCAAATGGGCAGGGCAGAACCGAGGGAACAGGGCCAGACAGGGTGCCTGAGGGCAGAGCAGCGGGACAAGAGGGTTCAGGCAGGAGCCCCGAGAGCAGAGCAGAGGAACCAGGGAGTTCAGGCGGGCGGCCCCAAGGTGGGACGGAGGGGGAGCAGGAGAGTTCAGGCGGGGGCAGTGGGGCGAGATCTCTCCAGAGGCCGGGGAGTGGGGCGAGACCTCTCCAGAGGCCAGGGAGTAGGGCTGAAGGCCGGCAGCGAGACAGCAGTAGGGGGAATCAGGAATGGGGCTGGAGGGTTGGGGACCGTGGACTGTGGACCACCGATGGGGCTGAAGCCAGTCGATCTGCCAACAGGGCACAAGGAGCAGGGGTCGGCCGGACCACCAACGGAGTAGGTGTTGGTCGGTCCTCCGACAGTGCACGAGGTGTGGGACTCGGTTGGATCACTGGTGGAGTAGAAACCGATCGATCCACCAAATGGGTATGACCGACAATGTTATTTGTCATTGCCTTCCAAAACAACCCATATCAGTGTTTTCTGAAATTGCACCTCTATCGGCAGGACAACATTGAAAATGCATGACTGTCACAAAGATTATGGTGTCTGATATGCCATCACTGTGGTTAAGGTTTGATCAGCTTCAGGCACCTAAACTACTTGATTTGAGGTTTTGACAACTAGTTTGTTCCATGAGTCCTACCGTTAGTTTTATGTAATTCTGTTGATCAGCAGTTGGCAGCAGTGAGGCTCACAAAACCGTAGCAATGCGCCAGCAAAGGCAGTAGCAAATGAGCAGAAAATAGCAGCCAGGAGGAAAATATTTGGTTTTGCCAGACAAAAAAAAAGTCTTTACAAGGGCACCCAAGTCTTGTGCTACCCAGATTACTTCACCTATGTGAGGAAGAAAAAGAGGGAATTTGAACATTGACAATCTTTAGCATAGTTCAGTTCAACCTTAGTGCTTCACACTTGAAGTAGCCCAAGTACAGAATTTCTTTGATAAGGAGTACTGGGTTACACCATGCATTGCAGCTGTGCTTGGTATTCACGGTGAAATTGTAGATCATCATGGAAGAACAGTAAAATTAGAAAGATAGTTCTGCATCTCTCTGTTGAAATGAGCTTACCTAACATGCTGCGCTGAAAACTAATTACACTGACCACAGCAACGTGGCCAATGAAGCAAAATGAGTTCGTAAAGCACAGAAATATTGCTTCAAGGAGCCACTCTATCAAACAAATGATCATAAATTGGTTTTAACAGAGATTTGCACTCCTCTGCCCTACAGAGAGATATTTAAACACAGCTTCAATCCACTATGTGTTGAACATGGATAGCAAGAAATAATCTAGTTCTCAGAGTGTCCTTTCTTTCAGCATCCTTATTTGCATAACTTCTGAGGAAGAATTGTGTTTTTTGCTGCTTTTCACGGGGCACAAAACACTTAACAGATCTGATGAAATAATATGAGCTCTTTAGAAAAGAACATGCACAGCAGGAGAGGACATAATACAAACATAACACACAACAGGTGTGTTCTACCACTTCAGAAAAACAAAGCAGGATGGAATATTCTGTAAAAAAAAGTCTTCATCACCAATCAACTGATTAAGTAACTGAACAACCCCTTTCATCCATTACAGGCCTACACCCACTCCTGTGCACTGTTTGAGGCTCAGTGGCAGAGGGGCTGCCTCTCTCTTCCCTCTAACACTCTTCCATTTTTCACACCAGGAGGATCCCTCTGTTTAAGTGAATGTGATGGAGATGGCTGCAGGTCGATTGAGGACACAGCAGAGCCCTCTAGGTTAAAGTGCCATGATCAATCACAGGATTATGGATCAAAGAGCATAGCTGAATTCTGACTGTTCATGTGGGACTGATCCCTATTTCACACACTGTGACAATACCAATATCACACAATACTTTGTATTTCTATCACTCACAGAGGTTTGTCTGTATGCACAGCACATATAGTACACACAGACTCCAGGTAGAATCTGAATAGAAAGTGTGGCATGCACAAATTACAGTATTAGCGTTTCTGACATTCTGCCCAGTAGGTACTAAATCATTTTAGACATCATATGAATGAATACTATATGAAAAATATGTCTTTTCCTATTGTTTGGCTCTATTGGACAAATTGCACACTATTCTTCCAAAAGACTTAGCCTCATTTGGTAATTTGATGAAGCTGCTGGAGGGAGCTAACACGTTTGTCCAAAATTGGGTTGAGATATGGTTACTGCGACGACCACAGCATATGAATCTTAATAATTCTCACACACATCAGACCATTCACATACCCATGCATGTACTGTGTGGAAGCTGGTTTTCTTTTTTCATTTTCTTCAAGCATCATTGTGGCTTGGTGGTTAAATCAATTGCTTGTGGCAAGTAGGCTGTATAAACAGATTAGCATTAAATCAGCAGTCATTGGATATATATAGGATGTACAATGACGTTATGTGAGTGGAGAGGAGTTAGTCAGTAGCATATTCTATATACTCCATGGTAATACAGGTGATAGAATAATGTAACATTTGGTCAGGGATGAAGTGAATAAGTAGGCGAAGTGAGTACACATGAGATTCCTTTTCTACATTATTGATTTTCTGTTTTCTTTAGTGGGAAGAAAATGGATTTTGAGCAGCAGTCCACTGCTACTCTAGGTACCTCCACTGGATCATATGTGCTCGTTGCTTCACTGACATGCTGTACTTCTCTTCTGAACATTTTGAGATGATTGCTGACCAGACAAATTTGTACTGCTGTCATTACTCATCACGTGCGCCACTAAATCTAACAACTCTGAAATAAAATCAAAATCTAATGAAGCCAGTCATGGGGGTCCAGTAAACTTCTGGTTTGCTGACACAAGGAATGCAAAAGCAGCAGATGTCATGCCGGTGAAGAGCTTAAACATTTGACAATGCTTCACTTACAAGATACCCGGACCTGTGACTTCTGTTGCCTGCTCAAAATGCAGGTTTTAAGTTACTCACATCCAGAGAGTTTTGATTTGGTGAAACTTCTCTTTTTTGCATTTTTCAAAACAATCATACACAGTCACACCTCCCAGGCTCCCAGGATTTGTGGATCATTTGGATGAGGCACTGAGGGGTTGTAAACTGGAAGAAGGTTATCACTTCTTCAAAAGATGAAAAGTTACAACTTTCATGTTGACAATTTTAGAAAGGATTTTAGAAGTGTTGATTCCAGATCCATGTACAAAAAAGCCCTTGGCATTTAGTTTGCTCAGGGCAGCAGCTATAAATATGGAAGTGGAAAGTTGATCATCTGTCACAATGGGGTTAGAACACAGCCATATACAGTGACGGAAGTCTGAACAGATACTACAGCAAACTTTCGAAATGTTGAACACATTTTTACGCATAAATGATTACATTATTGTAAAGACTAACCACCAACCAATTGTTCTATTGTACATCTATTTTACAAAAGTTATTATTATAAAGATTTTTCAGTAATCTTGTTGACATAAAGTGTGGTGTGGACGGTGATGGTGTATCGTGTGTACTGCCCCCTGTGTGACCGAGCACAGCACATTGTTATTTCTGTAAATTGTGCATTTATTACCAAAGTATTTATCAGTCATACAGTTGAGATGTGTTGTGTTGCATGTCAATGTAAGTGGTGCTCTTAAAATTTTCAGTGGGGATCACCAGTGCTACTAGTGGAAAAAGTCTGGAATCCTGTAATGTAATATTTCTCAGGAAACCTGCACCAGACAACATACTGCACATTTTGTGTTTTGCCTACACTGTCTACATGTTAGGACAGAGAAATGGCAAGGTCCATTATAAGAGTGGTGAAGAAATAGGTCATATTCAATTTGACCTGGCTCATTTACAATTATACACAATCTCAATTTAAATATCCCAATGTGTATTTTGTAATTTTAGGATATTTGCAGTTAAATAACTGCTTGAGATTTGACAGAAAAGGCTAAAATATGTCAAACGATTAACTGCCATTTCAAGTAAACAAAACAAAGGGAAAGCAAGGCAAAGGGATTTAGTTTCATCCACACAGAAATCCATTACTGTTTTGAATAGCTCAGTTTACAGCTTATAATCCCCTTCCTGTCTCCTGGGCAGCGGTATGACCGTCTCACCAGCTCTTGAGCTCACAGTACGGCACACTGAACTCCTTCCACATGGGTGAGCAGCTGATAGTCCCAGAATGAAAGGTTTATGGAGTCATTAGTAAGGTTTTCATATGTCTATGCCACTTTTAATTACTTCAGAGCTAATAGTCGCGTCCACTGTGGAGGAGGACAAATGAGTTGTCCTTTAATTGATATTTGGAGGGGCCCTACCTTTTTATAGGCTGCTGGTGTGGAGAGCAGCAAAGTATATCTGGCTATTCATGGACCAGGATGAGGTTAACATTTGTATAATGGGTTTGTTCGCCAATCTGATAAGCCTCACAAAAAACATATTGCCTGGGCTGCTGAGGGCTGCTGTTATAGTCACGATTGTATGTTTTGTTTTCAACCAAATGAGCTGAGGTGGTATCATCCACTATGAGACTATAATATAAATGAGGAAGCACAGAAAGGTCCCCGTTCAATGTGTAAATTATGATGAGCTTATCTATGCAGCTTAATGAACTGCACACACACTGACATTCTGGAGGCCATTTTCAGCCAATTAACAGAGAATCAGCTCACACCAGAATAGAAAACATCCCGCTGTGTCCAGAGAAAAATACTGCACCATCCCAAACCTGAAACAGATAATTCACTTTATTATTTACCTCCTTGTTAATGTTAATATGTTTACACTGGCAGGATAGCACTATCTTTTTCAGTAAAGACATTTCTCAAACACTGCTGCATACCCTTGTCATCAGATCTGAATATATTAGTACTGTGGTATAAGTGCAGTTGTGCATAGTCATAATAACAGGGATGACCCAAATCTCTCAAAATGTCCCAGAAGACGCCGGCGCTAAGCCGCATGAATCAAATTTATATTGTAATTTCACTGATAGCTCATTCTGTATCTTGTTTGAGTATTTATTCTACATAGCTATGCACCCATGAGGGAATTGCCAGCCCAAGTATGCATCATCAAGAATATGGTGTTCAATTTAGTAAACGCTATCAGTGCACATTTGTACAAAGCACATTTTTATTTGTTCCACCTCTGAATTAATTGAGACAGAGAAGGGGAATTTTCTCTTTCATCCACTGAAAAAACTGTAGCCCGTATCAACTAAATGATTATATAGTTAATAATGTATTTGTTTTTGAAATATTCCTGGATGCTAACCAGCTGCAACATTTGCTTCAACACATTTTAAGAGACGTTATTTGTATTTGTAAGACGTGTCAGGTGTGAAGTATTGTGGAGAATGTCACTTGCTCAATGGGATTTATTAAAACAACAATTTATTTTGCCTGCACTAGTTAAAGACAAGAAAAAACGTCTGTCATTCTCAACCTGTTCCAAATTACTGTATTGTACAGTACAACCACTGCACAGTACTGCATTGGATGTGGATGAATATGTGTTAATGAAGAAAACAGAGAAATGAGGACAAACTGAAAGATAAAATGAACACAATGATGCCAAGTCAGATTTTCGTATTAGGACAAAATTGAACAAATGACTGTTTTGTACCAATTAATCTCAGTACACCGTGTTTTTTTGTGTATATGAAGACAACCTTTCCATTAGTAATTTTTTGTTGCCTATACATTAACCTTACAGTAGCTGCTATGCATAGAAATCTTCCATATAAAAAAGGAGCACTGGAAGTTCAAAGTTTGCTTGCGTGAATAACCAACACTGAAAAAAATACACAGCATATGTTGATAACCAAGATAGTGCCAAGAAAGTAATGCATCTAATTCCAGCCTTACCTTTCACTTGACAATCATATGCTTGTTTGTATTTCTATGATCACAAATGAGATTTAATACAATGGACATTTTTGCAAACATGAACTACTATTACTTCTTCTTCTTCTTCTTCTTATTATTATTATTATTATTTTTATTTTTATTATTAACAACAATCAGATTTTCATATATTTAGACCCTTCATTACACACTTTATAGAAGCTCAAAAATATCTTCAAGTGGTCTGTAGTATGCCTCTTGTTAGCTTTGAACACTTGGATATTTGTAGTTATTCCAATTTGTCTTCAAAACCCCTTTGGGCTCTTTCAGATTGAAGTATACATAAACAGAACAAGAGGTCTTTAAGTTTTCAATGGGGTCTTTAGTTGGAACTCAAGGATCTTTAGAGACTCGTTCCAAAACCAAGCAGAAATTGTTTGCTGAAAGTAGCGATCTTTGTCAAGCATTACTCACTTTATTCATCATTCCATCAATCATGAATGCTCTTTCAAACCCCAAGCATGTTTCTGACACTATACGTCTCCAACAAAGGGATGACATTAAGTATACTATAAGTGCTACCTGATCTTTGCCAGACGCAATGCTTGGTATTCAGGCCAGAAAATACAATTTTCGTCTCAGAAGACCTGAGAATGTTTAGTCCTCATGCTGTTGAAGTCCTTTAGGTGCCATTTGGCAAACTCCAGACAAGCTGTCATATGCCATTTATTCAGCAGCGGCTCCCGTCTAGCCGCTGTACCATAAGGGCATGATGGATGGAGTGGAGCAGAGAGGCCTGTCCTTTTGTAGGGTTCTGCCATCTCTGGAGAGAAACTCTGACAATGGTCCATTGGGCTTTCAGTTATGTTTCTTACCAAGGTCCTTCATGCGCAGTTAATGGCAAATTGTCTGAATACAGCTTTTAGTAGGAAGGGTTGTGAGCTCTACTTTTCCTTATTTGTATATCTGTGGTTTGGCTCAGCACCAAAAAAGGGAATGTGCATAACTGAAGTATATAATCAAATGAATATGCCACAAACATACTCAAATCCATTGCAGATTGATCAAACTAAGCTGAATACATCTTAGCCCACTGTGGAGTTTAACAGCAAAGCTTGTAAATGTGTATATGATTGAGTCCTAAAAGTACTTTCAGAAAAGAAGTGAAATGTGTGTCCCAAACTTCATGGAAATGTATCAAATGGTTTTTGAGACATGTCAGTACAGCAGAAAATGTTAATAGTGGCAGCAGAGCTGCCGACTGCAACCATTTAGTCATATTTTGCAACCATTTTTGGAGACAGTGCAACTAAATTTTGTAGTGAATCAACTAGCCTTTCACCTCAAGAGGAGGTAAGATCAGACTGACCAAGGGGGGCTCCATTCCTAAGAGTTAGCCTTTTGACATGTAAACTACAGATATCGCATTGGTGTTTGGATAAGGACCCTGCACAGACTCAATCAGACTTAAGAATTGTTTATTCGGGACCATCCAAACCACTTCCGACATAAAGGAGTCAATGTGGACGCTCTCCAGGACAAGCTAAAGGGCAGAGAAACCACGGCAACCCCTCTCAACCCACAGGTTACCTTAAACACCAAAGTAAAATACAGCCCTCTTTTTTCATGGCCCGCTACTCACGCAGAATGACTAAAGCCATAAAACTGAGACACACACACACACACGACAAACACCACTTACCCCCTTTTCTAGCCAATGAGTGAACGAGATAAGCAACAGGAATGTGAATCAAAGGACACTATTCCAGTCCAGACCTTGTGAACAAAAGGTTCTTCAGTATAAGCTGTTTTGTGTTTTGTTTAGTTAATAATCTTTGCTAAGTTAGTAGTGGCGCTCTCCTCTTATATTTTTAGTAGTAAGTACTATGTCATTGTTCTTTAAATACTATGTTGCCAAAGCTAAGAGTCTTAAATTAAGTTAACTTGCAGTACTCTTAATTTCAGTACTGTTAATTTCCTCTCTGATGCATTTATTTTCCTGCCGGTGTTCCAGGTTTTATAGTATGAGTTTATATTATGTGTTTAGTTTTGTATCAACGCCACGCTTCAACGCCTTCTTATATATTTTCTTGCTAAGAACATGTAAAAGAAAGATCATATTGTGTTATTTAATTCTTTTCCCTGGCTCTTGGGCAAAGAATTGAATTTAAAAGTTGAATTAACCCTTCCTTAAGTAATCAAGCATACGTCGGAACCAGAGCCCCGCCAAGAGGGCAGAAGAGGTATAACCGGCCATTGTTAGACTTTCTCCTTATACAAGAGTAAGTATCAAGTATCAATCACAAACTGTGTCATTGTTTAACGGTTGTCATGTTTAAATGCTTTTTTATACTTATCTCCTTAGGTAAAACATGTAACCATCAACATTACACTGGATGTATGTAATCACGCTGCTCTTATGTCTATTATGAATATTATTAATTTTGCCATGAAAAGCCAACAGTTTTCTGATTAAGAACAATTAACTCTAGCTTTTGTTTTGCTTTGTTTTCTTTTCATTTATATAATGACTTAAATTTAAGAACTTTACCAGTATTGCTATTGTGGGAAGGAAATTAATTGAAACATGTGTAATTAGACTTTTGCCAGATTAAAGTTAAAACTTCAAGACCCAAAAGGTTACTCCCACTGTGAAATCCCACTCCAAATTAACATCACACGTCCCTAAAAAAGAATGGGTAAAAGACCTTGTCGTCTTTTGTCTCACTCTCTTGTATTTTTGCTCTTGTTCTTTGTTTCCTTTCAAATTCCCGCCAGACGATCAGAGAAAGCTCCGTGATCTCCAATTCCCATTTTTCTAGCCTATATTCCTGAGGCCTCGCAAACATGCGGTGAATGATACGTGTTCTATTTCATTTTGTTGTTTCTGAAGGTGTCAGACCGTTCAGTTTACGCAACTTTTGATCCAGAACTCCAGCAAGTTCTTTTAACCCACACCTCGTTTTGAACTACCAGCTGCTCCCAACGACGGAGTTTGGAGTTGAGTCAACTAAGCTATTAGCGACACCACTCTAACTCAGATTGCCAAGCCAGGGCTGACCACCCGTTTACCGCGAGAGTTTTTCCGCAACCACCAGCTAGCCAAAGGACTCCGGGATAACCCATTGGGCCAAAACATGCTCAAGAGGCTATGTGACGTGCCAAGCCGCTGAGGGCCCTGAACAACGATCGAGCCAAGCCGACAGTGAGTCTTTGCAACCCAGACGGTGGAACACAACAGTAGTAAGGCAAACAAACTACATTCTGTGATCGAGTTGGTGTCCTGTAGCTTTGGTCTTTTAGTCCTTATGGTGTGAAAGCAAATCCAGCGTTTTGGTCGGCTTGATTACATACAAAGTCAATGCAAAGACACGAATTCCTGCGAATTTGCTCCGGGCGGCGCAAAAGAGGCATTTGTCACGAAAGTCGCTGGTTTGCGCGAGCTCAAATTTTTCAAATTGGCCGAGAAATTTGCTTGACGCATTGTTGCGAAAGCCTATCGGCGGTGAGATTGTCCAAACGTCACCGGCTGCTTCGGAGCATTGTTTGGAGAGGACCAGGTGAGCGGTGTAATGACAATCCACAGGCCGACGGAGGGCTGCTAAATGTGTACGGGGAAGAGTACGGGAAGCAGCGCTGCAAATAACTACAAATACCCGTAGTTGGTCTGGATTATGCTCTGACAACTACGGCGTTAACCCGCGGGAGGAGCTCAGAGTTAACTGCTTTTATTAAATTAGCTTTTATCTTTAGTGTTTGGGATTACAAGTTGATTTATCTTCACTTGCACTTCTTGGCAGCTAACTTCCGTGCACATTCGATTCCACTGTTGTTAGCGTCGGATGGCACCATAGTTCTGCTGGACTACTAATTCATATTTATATAAACACCGGACAAAACTGGACATTACTTGGAGAAAAGAAAGCAAGGAAGTTGAACTACCTGGTGAGTTTAGAAAATGTGTGTCTAACTTATTACTTGTGGTAAATATATACGAAATTTAGATATTTTATGACCTTGTAACTCACTAATTACTCCCATCATAAATTGTTGTAATAATATGTTTATGTTATATGTTATATGTTTTAATGTCTGCAACCTTGTTAATTGTGCTGCTGCCTGTCTTGGTCAGGACGCTCTTGGAGAAGAGATTTTTAATCTCAAAGTTTTCTTTCTGGTTAAATAAGGGTTAAAAAGAAAAAAAAAATACTTATTCCAGCTATCGTTGTACTTTACTGTGAACAGGTTAGCATAGCAAAGCCCAGCTCAATACGAATTCCATTCAGAAAACAAACAATTTAAAATTTGTTGTCCTGCTGACTTGCTGACAGACCTGACAAAGCATGAATTCATATGTCTAACAAAACGACATCATATTGTAGTTATTTCATCATCAGTTTGATCAGTTTATTTTAATTAAATAAAACAGCAAAGGGTTTACTTTGGGTTCATATAGCTGTGGTATCTGCGGGTTGTGTTTATTCACTTAAACGCGTTGTGTGTGAACACTCAAAATGTCCAGCAGTCAAACTCGTGCGAGTAAAGTGAGGCAAATATTAAATTCACTTTCAGTGTGAACACACCTTTTGTTACAAAACTCCTAGTTTACTTAAACTCAATTATTACATAACTTACGCTCATTCGTTCCCTTATTCCCTTATAACTAACTTCCCTCCACAATACCAAACTGAATTCACTTTGAACATATTGTCCTGAACTTACTCTGCACTATATTCTGTTAATTACATTCTGGCATGTCTCTGTTTTTGACTGTTATTTCTGTGATATTCTTATATTTACTCACACTGTTGTATTCACTTTAGTTAGTTAATAAATTATACCTTGATCACAGTGATTTGTGTGTGTGTTCTGTTTAGCATCCGGGTCCCTGTACAGAGAACTCACCCTTAGGTTTGAGATTAATTTATTGATTGATTAAACTCACCAATTTTGGAATAATTGAGCCATTAATAACTAATGAATTACTAGAAAATTGTGTAATAATTAAACCATACCTAAGGAGTGCTGAGACCTTTATCGGATGGAAATTCAGGTGGTGCCCCAATGACACAATATTTCCGAATATTAATATATCATTTATATATAATTGAATTAACAGTAAGTAGGTTAACTACAATTTTATAACTAGGAGCACCCTTGCGACATGCGAATTTGCCCTCTGTTTTTACTAAAACCATATGTTATTGTGAATATTATTGTTATTTGTTTATTAAACAACAGCCACATCAAGAAATGAAGTGCTACATGATGTCTCATTCTCCTGTAATACATTATTTTACTGTACTGTAATCATACTTTTTGTTACATCTTGGGAGGGTTGGCTCATCTGGACTAACCAAAGAAAATGAAGAACATCTCAAAAACTATCACATCTAGTGCATCAAGTATGACCACTGACAGATAACAGGACAATGTAAGCCCCACTGTTTCTGCACCACAGTCCATTATAAACCACGTAATACATGAAGTTTACAAAGGCAGGATGAGGTGAGGATCAAGGCTCCTCTCGCTTTGTTTAATTAATTAGATAAGCAATCTGTGAATCTTACCAAAATATATTTTTGAAATACAACAGAAACACAAAGTAGCATTGTTTGCCATAATTTCAGCTTGTGTTTTTCAGCTTGTGTTTTTAATGGGCATTTAGCATGTGAAAGTACAAATTACACAATTGTGTGCGCAGTGGCAAAGCATTAACAAAAAACGCTTTTTTTAATGCAAATTCGTAAAGTATTCATTATTGGTGACTCGATAGGCATGTGGTCATGTTATGTGTCACTATTAACAGTAAAATCTTACACTAAAAACAGTAAAAAAAAATAAATACAAGTTTAGCTGCTGATCTGAGCTTCCATTCTGTTACCGTTTTATTGCCAATTAGTGATCAGCTGATTGTTTCACAAACTTAACTAACAAAGCCAAAATAGTTCGTTGGAGAGAGAGAGTCAGTACATGAAATTAATCCAAATACATATTTTACACCACAAGCCAAAGCACAGTGCTGGAGGAATAACTGCATGAAATTAATCCAACTACATGTTTTCCTACCAGAGCAGTGAAAGTTTAGCTGGCTTCCATGCTGTAAGCTAACGTTACCTTTTATTGCCAATTACTGATCAGCTGATTGTCTTGCTAACATAACCGGAAAAGCCAAACCACAGCGCTGGAGAATAACAAGGCTACATGAAATAAATCCAACTACATATTTTACAGAAGTAGACAGGAGAAACACGCCAGGTAAATGTAAATGTTACCTTAATTACCTATCTAACAGAAAAACAGACAACTTCAGCTCCGCTTTGAAAACATCTTTCCCACATCAAAGCCTTCCATCTGAGAAAATCCACACCGATTATGTCGTTATTTTTTGCTGTCAGCTGTCTGCATCTGTCCGGACTCTGTCCAGACAGAGTCCGGACAGATGCAGACAGTCAGATTTTCGACCACACCACAACACTGAAACGGCTTTTGTTAAGGTCTTCAATGACATCCATTTAAACACTGACAGTTTCAGAATTTCAGTCTTAGTATTATTGGATCTCAGTGCTGCATTTGACACGGTCGACCACAACATATTACTAGACAGACTTGAAAACTGGGTTGGACTGGCACAGTACTAAACTGGTTTGGACCCTACTTAAAGGACAGGGACTACTTTGTGTCTATAGGTAATTACACATCTGAGCTGACAAAAATGACATGGAGTTCCCCAAGGCTCCATTCTGGGACCTCGTTTGTTTAACATTTACATGCTTCCTCTGGCTCAGATTATGAAAAACAACAAAATATGTTACCATAATTATGCAGATGACACACAGATTTACATATCCATTTCACCAGGGGACTACAATCCCATACAGGCGCTGAGTAACTGTATTGAGCAGGTCAACAATTGGATGTGCCAGAATTTTCTTCAATTAAACAGGATAAAACTGAAGTTATTGTTTTTGGAGCAAGGGAGGGACGATTGAAAGTCAGTGCTCGACTTCAATCTGTAATGTTAAGAACCACAAATCAAGCCAGAAATCTTGGTGTAGTCATGGACTCAGACCTGAATTTGAGGAGCCATATTAAGACAATTACAAAGTCAGCCTACTATCACCTGAAGAATATATCAAGGATTAAAGGACTTATGTCTCAGCAGGACCTGGAAAAGCTTATCCATGCATTTAACTTCAGTCGACTCGACCACTGTAACGTTGTCCTTACAGGGCTCCCTAAGAAATCCATCAGACAGCTGCAGCTGATTCAGAACACTGCTGCTCGAGTCCTCACTAAGACCAAAAAGGTGGATCACATCACTCCAGTTCTGAGGTCTTTACATTGGCTTCCTGTATGTCAAAGAATTTACTTCAAAATCCTGCTGTTAGTTTATAAAGCACTAAATGGTTTAGGGCCAAAATACATTTCTGATCTTCTGCTTTGTTATGAACCATCCAGACCTCTCAGGTCGTCTGGGGCAGGTCTGCTTTCTGTTCCCAGAGTCATAACTAAACAAGGAGAAGCAGCGTTCAGTTATTATGCTCCGTATATTTGGAACAAACTCCCAGATAACTGCAGGTCTGCTGAAACAGTCAGTTCTTTTAAATTAAGACTGAAGACTTTTCTTTTTACCATTGCTTTTAATTAAATATTTAAGATTTACACTTACACTGCACTGTAACTTTTACTGTCCTGTTTTCTTCTTCTTTGTTTTTAGCTTTTTTTCCATTGCTTTTAATTAATATTTACACAGTGAGAAATGAGTAGGTAATTGAGTTGGGGGATTATGGGAGTGAGATTGAACAGAGTGAAGGAAGTGGTCTTAAATCTCACGCCCGAGTGATTTGCAGGAACCTCTGTCCACCTGTAAACGCGCAGGTGGGTCTAGAGTATAACTGGATCAAAGTGGCCTGCTGACAGACATGTCCTGGTTTCTCTGTAGTGTCCGAGGGTTTTTGGAGTTTCAGTGGACCCAA
>NW_025737752.1:0-12239 GCF_021292245.1 Micropterus dolomieu
CGATAAATTATAACAAATATGATAGGTTGCAGCCCTCCAAGTTTAAGAGTGAGAACTTCAAAGGAGTTAAATTCATCACAGCATACTTGATGACATTTAAAATATTTCCTATACACGCTCACTAGCCCACCACCACGACCACTGACCCTCGGTTGACTAAAACAATCATATTGGGGCGGACACAGTTCAGCTCGCTGGCTATAGTCATTCATTTGCAACCAGGATTCAGTTAAAAACATAAAATCTAGATTTGCAGACAAGATAAAATCATTTAAGATAAAAGTCTTACTTGAAAGTGATCTCACATTGAAGAGAGCCATTTTAAATGTGTTTGTTCTGGGTGCTGGAGTTGGTGCAGTTGTCCTAATCCTTAAGAGATTACTAATATTTCTGTGTGGGATGTGCACATTTCGGTTTACTGGTCTATGCGTGATGATGACAGGAATAGAAGTCTGTGGAACAGCGCTGGGAGCAGACGGCTTTACATGCCAGCAGGTGGAGACAGTTGTTTGTGGCAGTGAGGCAGAGATCTGTTCAGTGAGCGGTGGTGTGTCCAGGTGTGCTGCATGAATGATTAGTCATAAACAATTGATTCATCACATGGTTAAAACTCCGTATTCTTTGAGAAGAAATTATTTCACCACATTTGGCGTTGAGGCTATGGGATAGACGCTCCGCTCATCAATGCACGAGTCCAAACAGGTAACATTTACCAGTAGGGAAGTCTGCCTCGCAAAACGAGAGAGGAATCCGTCTGACTTTTGGACCGGGTGGTGACCGGCTGAATGCTCCAATCGGCTTAAAAACGTGAGTACGATGTTTTGAATAATTTCTTGCAAATTGGAAAAAACCTGGGCTGGTAATGTTGACCAGAATTAGACGTAAAACCTGGGAAGGTAGTCTTGATGTTTCTGTCTGACGTGAGGGCATGAACACGCCCACTGGGATTCAGAAGTGTTTGTGAAATTAAAAGGAGTTGCAGAAGAACCGCCTAACCCTAAAAAGACTGATGGTGAGGAATGGGTTACATCAAAGAGAGAGTGAAATGATAATAGTGGACGAGGCATCAGTGGGAAAAAGAGCTGGAGAGCACATCCCAGACACAACAACGCAAATCGACACAGAAGAAGGTGCTACAGATGTAGAGGTTATGGGCACAGATCACGTGAGTGTTCCACGCCTGACTTCAACCAACAAGAGGGACAAAGTCCAGAAGATTAGACACAGACATCACATAGACACAGACATCACATAGACACAGACATCACATAGACATAGACACAGACTCACATGATGAGAGTGATAAACCAGTATTTACATACCAACAATATGTACAGTAAACACTTGTACAAGTTGTAAATGTGACATTTTCTTATAGACTCAGGTCTAAAGTGCTCCCTAATTCCCCATAAACATCAAAATACTTTTTTAAATGATTAGCATTTTCTCCTGGAACATTCCTGACCAGTGTTGGGCAAATTACACAGAAATGTATGTAAGAGCAGTAGCCTATTATTCAGTATTTGTTTAAAAACGTTGTTACGTTGCACGCTACTCTCTCCTGACGAGTGCATGCATCACTGGCCAGAAGCGGCCGGAGTTTCTTTCTATAAGTTTCACATTGCTGTGCTGCTTTAGCAGATGCTTCAATAAATTAGCTGGAGAATTGTTGGCGGTTGAAAGCTTTTTGCTGGTCGCACAGAGTTTACAATAGACGACAATGTTCTTTGCATCTTAGACTGTGACAGAATAATGGCAGTAGCTACTTACAGCTGTGGAAAGAACGTCTCTCTCCCTCGTTCTCCATTCTTCCTTTAGCTTTTTGAATAACAACTGACTTCAACAACACAAAGTCCAGTGCCGCTGAGCTGCCGCACTGTCACACATTCACGTCAAGGATGGTGCATTCAGTAACACAGCGTTACTTGGACTAGTAACTGTAATAATATTACTGTTTTAGAAAAGTAATCCATTACACGACTTAGTTACTGGGAAAAGTGATATTACTTCAGTAATGTGTTACTGAGTAAAGTGTAATGTTGTGTTTTCAATCTGACTCAAGATTCAAGATAACCCTGTTTTCCATATTTTTGCAATAGGTGGTGATGATATATTTGTGTCTTCCCCCAAACCAGGGTGACACAGAGACACTATTTAGGTATTTGTTCCAAAATGATTGCGTTTAATTTGGATCACAAATTAGGTACAGGAAATCCAGGACTTTCCAAAACCAATAACTAAATTCTTTTGGCTCTAGTAGGCTATTGCCATCAATGGATTAATATGGGAGGGTTTTGTGGCGATCTCCCACCCCAAACAGGGGGGAAAAAACAGCTGGCCACTGACTGATTTTCGTTCAATTGTTTTGTAGATGGTGTCAGTGCGGGCAGCTATATCATTTGGTTTGTAGTGTCTGTTTCTGCATTTCTTTTTACTCTAAGCACAAGACAGACGTCACAGTATACACTGATTCTGAGTATGCAATAAATGTTTTTTTTTCTTCTACAGGTTTTAAAGTTTTTCTAATTAACCTATTATTTGCATTCTTCACCTGCCTTCTACTGCTGTATGCAAATGTTAGGCACATACAGGTTTCAAATGACCCCTGTAAAAAGGCAATGACAGTGTAAAAAGGAAATGCAAATCTGATGCTGTCCTCTTTTCCACATGTGCAAATGCTTTCTCCAGTATTTGTTTCTCTAAAGATAACTCCGGACATTGATTGATGGTCTCAACGATGTATCAAAAGGTGGGATCTGAATTATTTTCCTTTTTAAGTATTGTTTAAGTATTGTTTAAAATTTTGAGTTTTAAAACGAATACAGTCTCTGTCCACACCAGCGTTTTAAGCTGCATATCAGAGTTGATCCGTCTGTAACGACTGCAAACGCACATCTAGTGGGTGTTCAGTACAGTGGGCATGCGCCTGCCTGTGTAAACATGAAGAAGATGGTCTATTCTGTAGTTACAGAAGATTTGGCAAAAGAATAAAGTACTACAGATGAAGAACCTCACCAGATTTTATTTTGCATGGACCAATAATGAGCTGGGACTGTGATTGAATGTAACACAGAGTTAAAAAACATTAAAAAACATGTTTTTTATTTGTTTTGTGTTAGTTCAATTCTCTAGTTAAGAGTTAATCATTTAACTTTCTAAATCTTTTGTATACCTATCAAGACATTTCTACAGTGAGTTTTACAACTGATTTTAAATTGTAGATTTTATACTTTTAGTATTTACTGTTTTTAATTTTAGGAAATAAGATTTTGTCCCAATGTTGTAACATTTTCAAAGTAAGAGCCACAAGATAAAAATTTTGTTTATTTTTTTAAAGGGTTATGTTTTTACAATAGGAACTCTTCAGACATGTAGCCTAGGTGAGATTTAACAGACAAATGGCTGATCCTACGGGGGCGTGGGAACAGACCGTTCTCATCTCAGGGCGTACAATACCAACTCTTTCAGAAAAACTGACAAAGTGTAGTTATTTGATGCTAAAGGTACTGTATGAGACACTCAAGGGCGTCTCATACAGACCATTCGTGTTAAAGGTGTTGACAGCGCCCCGAAGCCCTCTACCTTTACCATAACGGCCTCACAGCTGATGTGCTTGCAGGTAGGGTTAGCCTCCTTTGTGTTGCTGTGACGTAGCAAACGGTGGCATAGCAAACTGTAGCGTTTCATATGGACGCTGAAGGGTACCTTTAGCATCAAATAATTATACATAGTCAGGCTGTCTGAAAGTGTTGGTAATGACGCACTGCAAGTCCCGCACCTTGAGATTAGTCAATAATAAAAATAACTTTTGGGTGCAACTCTAGTTATAATGAATTGTATCACCTGCAGCGTTCAATCCAGGCTGCTTAGAACTGCTTAGCTATAAGGAATTCTTTAACTGTAACCTGTTTTTTTGACTTACAGCTCACAACCATGTAATGTGCAATGTAATTAATGACAGCATATTAACTACTCTAAGTCTAAAGCAAGAAGCAAGCTAATGTTAGATGGCCAATGCTGAGCTAGACAAAGGCACAGCAGCTGCGGATGTTTGTTGTCCTCTCTCGCGTGTGCGCAGCAGATACGTAGTTTGTGTTACATAGGCAAGTTATAGGTAACGCTGGCGGGAATAACAGCAAGCTCATCAAATATTTCCTAAAAGCAAACATTGTTCACAAGTCCCGCACCCCGAGTCCGAGTCAAGTCTGAAGTCTTTTGAGGACGAGTCTAAAGTCAAGTCTGAAGTCACTGTTTGTGCGACTCAAGTCCGAGTGAAAATAGTGACTAATAAGTTTTAAGTAATAACTGTTAAAACTGCTTGCTTCACTACACAATATATAGACATCTTTGACATAGCATCAGAACTGTTCTTTTCATTTTCTTCATATCCTTATTACATTTTTTAAAGTTAAAAAAGTTAAAAGTAGTAACCTGGCCAAATGGCCAAATCTTACATATTGTACCTTGAAGGTAGCTGAGTGGAGCCAGTTGCTCAACAGTGCAGAAGATTGTTTTCAGCTGCATTAATATGGCCTAGAAAATGTTGACTGAAATCAATCCGTTTGGCAAACTACTGTAATGTTCTCTACACTCACAGTCTTGGTCTGTGTGATATTAAGATTCTGTTCAAGAGATGTCATGTTTTTATCTCTAAATACCATAAATGAAACAGCAGATTCAGTCGTAATAAGGGTGAGAGGGCAGTGATGGTAAACACCTATACGTTCGTTGGGGTGCAAATAAACAACTAACTGGACTGGTCGGACAACAGGAAAGGACAGAGCAGGATGTTCTTCCAGAGAAGGCTCAGGTCCTTCAGTGTTTGCACCAGGCAGCTAGGGATGGAGCACTTTCATCCACAGAGCAATCAAAGCTCTTAGGAGGCTCAATTGTGCCATCAGCTGTCAGACTCCACAACAATACAGCAACCAGTAAATTCCAACAGGGGCATGGCACAAAATCCTGGGCCCTATAGATAAGCAGTCTCTGTGGGCCCTGTTCCTCTCTTGTTCCATATCTCTCACGCATCTTTTGAAAAATGTTTACAAATAACTGAGCTCCCACCTCCACACCATCACAACACCCTGCCTGTCTCTGCTGACTGAGACTCTATCCCACTAAGCACAACTCTTTTTGCACACATTATCTCTGACACATTGCACATGTACAGATACACACAAGGATACTATATTCTATTTCTATCTTATGTACTGTGAATATTTTATATATTTGATTTTTGATTCTACATTTATCTTTTTCTACTATCTACTTTTACTTGTATTTTATTCTGTCTTTAACTCTTTGCACTACATTCCCCTGTGATTCTGTGCCAATTTGAATTTCCCCTATGTGATCAATACAGGAATATCTTATCTATGCAGACAAATTGAGCTCTGTCAGTTGATTTGGTAGACAAATGTCATTGGAAAGCTGGCAGGCTCTGTGCATCTGCTGATCAGTCCAGCTGGCATGGAGACATACCATACTGTACATGCAAATGGTCTTTCAAAACAAAGCCAGGACTTCAGCGTGTCCCATAACACGCTGAAAGACCCAACACACACACATCTTGTCCAGCCTAAACCAGTCCTTCTGACAGATGCGCTAACCTTCTCTGACTCAAATTCTGATGTGTACCTGTTAGATATGGAGCACAGACGGATCTCCCTTGCAGCAACCTTGATGGATTAATCATCTGATTTCTGTAGAGTGTGTTAAGTGTAAAGCCAAGGTAAGATATTTTTATTAATATATTTTTATAATTTTGAGCGAGATGAGATCTTAACCAGAGCTAGATCTTTACATAGCACTGTACTATAGACAGTATTGTCCCTAATTCAGTTTTATTAGTTTATCAGTATTAACTATCAGTGTAAATAGCATCTTAAAAGCATATTTCCTTTAGGTTTATCAGATTGCTTGGTAAATCTGGGAGCTCTTTTTGCTATTGCATTGGAAACCCTCAGCCCTTCAAAGTCAAAATGAAATGCTTTACCAATGTAAAAATGTTAATGCTGCTGCTGTGATAAGGAGCAGTTAAACCAGCTTATTGTTAACAGGAGCTGTACTCCTCCATAGGATGAAGAACAGAAAGCTAATACACAAGTTTTTGTGATTTCATAAAGGTGAACTGCATTTCTCCCTCTTACATGAAAAGTGACTAACTTACTCTGATTCTTCAGTCAATCAGCAACTTACTCTTTACTTCAATGGGTAAATGTTCTACACAAAGTTGTACATGGGATGTAAAAATACTTTTCTCTTTCCTGAAAAAAGGAAGCAGATTTATTGTATCTTCAAACATTGAGGTAATGTGTTTCCTAATGCTCTTAAGATTTTAGTTAGTGTTTTTAGTTAATGTGCAATTCAACAAAAGAAATCCATGCGACCTTTGCCTTTCTAAAAAAAAAAATGCACATTGTAAGCTTAAAAAATGATTATCATTATTTCTGGGGCATTTTATAATAATTATTATGGATATATGGCTATTGAGCAGGTGTCCCTGTTTTATAGGTTAATATAATATGTTGCAGTAACTGTATGTAATGTAAATGCTCCGTATTTTTCGATAGCGCCCTTCTAGTCTTTTCGACCACCCAAAGCGCTTTTACACTACAGCTGCATTCACACACATTTATTAACTAATGTTCACATACACACATTCATACTGGCGGAACAGCAGAGGGCAATTTGGGGTTCAGTATCTTCCCCAAGGACACTTTGACATGCAGCCTGGAGGAGCTGGGGAATGAACCGCCTGCCTTCCGATTAATGGGCAACCCGCTCTGCCTCCTGAGCTACAGCCATCCCATGTACAGTATGTATGTACACATTTGCGTAAGTGTATATTCTTGAACATGACGTACATCAGGACGTCTGTTTAGGAACACCTCCAAATTTGTGCAAGAACATGGATGTCTTTCATGTGCTGGCAGCCTGTGCTGTTGTTCCATTGTGAGATGACCACAGTTTTAGAATGGCTAAAAGAAAACCATGTCTTAAATCAACATGAAAATGAGGTGGGCATGAATTGTACTACGCAAACAGGCCTTTGACCAAACTGGGTATATAACACCACTGATATGGGCAGGAGTGAACAGTGCACTGTTATGAGAACCAGGGGAAACCAACAACTCGTTGTGTGTTTTCCATAATCCAAATTCAAAGAGATGCAAACAAGTTTGACAAGGGAAAACACCAGCTCCTAGAGCACTGGAAGGCAAAACAGATAGCTGCTGATAAGATTGTCATGAAAGTATTAGGATAAACATGTTATAATAGTATAAATGCACAACTCTAAGAGTCAAATACAGACAGGCTGATGCTGAGACAGCTAACACACAAGTTGAATAAATTCAATCCTATGTGTAAGTAACATTGTCTCAGCTTACTGATCAAAATTGAAAATATAAACTGGCTGATACAAGACTTAAATATTGCAACCATGATCAGCAAGTTTTTGAAGGGACATAATCAAGCCCTGAATTTAGGTTTGAAGCTGCTATAATCAAAATTTTTATACTAAAGGTGATAAAAATGACTATGTGTATTATGAAAGGTGTTGCTGACCACCCAATACTGCAGTTAACCTCAGCTCAGAGCATTTTAGTTGTTTTGCTGTTATAGCACGCAAATTTATTGATTCACTTTCAAAAGGCTCTGACAAACCCACTGTACACAACCTGCACTGCACCAAACAGCAAGTCAGACAAAGTTTAGAACTAGCTAATTAACATTAGCTATAACGGTTTCCTCAGGAGTTGCCAAAGATCAGAATAAAGCAAGAAGGAGAGAGAATGTTGACCTAAAATTTGTTTGGTGACCAAAAACAAAACTCTAAATAAATTCTGATGTTGCTGTGTGTCTGCTGGATGTGTAATAGAAAACTATATGCTAACACTGAAACATCTGACTGTCCAATCCTTGGAATCAGCGGTATTCAATGCTGATTTTGACTTGACTGGACGGTTCATTTGTTTTTAAATTTGCACAAGTGAGTGATAGCTTAATGGCTGATCTGTGCTTCCATGAATGTAAAGTGCATGAGCACCATTTCAGTTTGTAGAGGTATGTAAAATCATTTACATGCATTTACCTGCTTGGATGCACCACAGAGTTTGTCAAGGGGAAATGTGGTCTTTAATCAAAGTTCAGGGGGTTACCAAAATTATTAGGAATCATCATTTAGAGAGGGTGCTGTCATCTGGCTATGAATATTATGGAACATTACAAGAAAGTGCATGTAGATCTATGTATGTGCATTTGTGACTGAATGCATTTTCAGTCTCCTTGTTCCTTAACTGGTTTGTTTTCTTTCAGCAACAATGTGGTCCAGGGTGTTTGTGTTTCTGATTGGAGCTGTTTACATCTACCATCAGGTAAAGATGCTTATAAGTCTAATGTGTTAAATATCTTTGGATAGGAACAAATGAATCGTGTTCTTAATTACTGAAAGGACAAAATCCAACTTTGTATGTAGGTCAGTGTTTATTTGAAACACTAAAAAGAAAAGACTGAACAACACCCATGACAGAAAGACTAATTCTGTTGTTTGCTGTTCTTGACATTGCAGGTCCTTGCATCAGGTGAGTCACTTGTCATGTTGTCACATTGTCATGTAGGACACTTCAGTGAAATACGTCCTGTTTCTTTTCATACAATTTTCGTTGACCTAGATGTAAAGGCCATGAGGTTAAGCAAAGATGAGAAGAAGTATTCAAGAGGACTTTGGAACAAACAAGCAGGCAATCCGAATTCACTTACAATAATTTTTTTTTTAACAAACTTTACTTATAACACATGGAAAATATGTACATGCTGTAAATTTCAAGCTTTCCTATCCAAAACAGAGTCAACCGTCCTAATGAAGTATGTTTTCAACTTATACAAATGGAACATTTAATCATCTTCATTTCTAGAAAGTGTTTCTTCCATATTAGTTTTTGAGCATCAATCCTCATTTTTCTGTTTTAATCAGAAATCATGTCATTCAGAAATTAACTCTTGTATGGTCTTCACTTTTGGGACCCTCTGGTATCCCTTGGGTCAAATTGAGTAGCAAGTACCAGGTACAAATTTTTGAGCTGGTACCATGCGGTGGAAAAGGGCCATAATAGTGTTTTCCTAAGCAGAAAAACGTGGTGCATTAATTTAATCTCCAATGTTGCTCCACAGATATCACTCAATGTCCACCTTCTGGTATGGGACAAATTGTGCTTTGTTTTGAATGGATACAGTTGAGCAGAGCCCTTAGTAGCTTCACTGCACATAGTGAAAAGTGTTGTGAATATTGTTGTATATGCTGATGACAGACTCCTGTAATGGACTTTCTCCTGTTTTCTTCCACAGAAGTCGTTATATATGACATTGCTCTAGTCCTTGAATGGCGTATCCCAGTCTCCAGTGTGCCATCAGATTTCATTGAACTATTCAGGAACACTGTGAGAAACGTTTTACTCCCCTACACCATCAGTCAGTCTTTAAATGGAACAGGCTTAAATTTCACCACAGGTAAGAACTGTTTTTTTATTTTTTTACTTGTATGATCTGTTTGGCTGATTGAATTATCTTTTATCCAATGGTGTATGATTTATAAAGTATGACTTGAATTGTTTTGAATTGTCTTTAAAAGGGTGCTATCCAAACTCCACTGGAGGACTGCAGTGTCACTGTGAGGAGCAGTTTGCTTGGTCATGTGACCAGTGCAACATCTACGGTGCGTGCAGCAATGCCACCAGCCAAACCTGTGGGTGCATAAATGGACTTCCGTCTGATGGAGCGCTCTGTGAACCAATCACAAGTAAGAATTTTGAAGCTGGTGTGGCCAAAAAAAGGTAACATATGAATATTTACTGTATCTGCCTGAATGTCCTACTAATTTAATCCCCAATGTTGCTCCACAGATATCACTCATTGTCCACCTTTAGGTATGGGACAAATATTGCTTTGATTTGAATGGATATTGATGGTGATAGTTGAAGAAATATGTTAAAAAATAAAATGAATGTATTGATCTAAAAGAACATTTATTGATGCCAAGTGTTGCAGAATACTTAGATCAACATAATTCAGGATGACGTCACTGCACAAAGTGAAAGTTTTGTGAATATTGTTATATATGATGGTGATATTCTTTTACAGCGGCGACTTCACCACCCAGCACAACTACAACAAAACCAATGATGACTACAATGCCCACGATAACAACAACAACAACACAGGGTATTACAAAAAGAATATGTGAATGAAGTTATATGTATCTCATGAAGTGCTTCTTTGTGATGACAATTGTTTCTTTTTTAGCGAACAACTTGACGTTCACCATGGACTTAGTTTACAATTCTACATACAATAACCCGACAAGTGAAGTTTACAAAAACACTAATAACACTGTAAGTCTTAATGTGTCAATCAGTTTTGTCCCAATGTTCATGTACTGAATTTATGTGATGTTTGATCCTGATGTAACTGTAGAACTGATTACAAGCAGGCTATGCCATTGTTTCAAACAGATTCAAGAACAATGTAAGGCGCACATCTCAACTCTAGTATCAGTCAACATCATTGGCTTCAAGTAAGTCAAAATTTTCTTTTGATTGTACTTATGACAATTTCTTTTCAGGTTCATAACATACTATATTATCATAGTGTTAGGGTAAATTTGGTATTTAAATGCAATATTTACATATAGGAGTGGTAGCAAAGATGTCTTTCAGTAGGATATTTTAAGGGTGTAGTCCCTACATTGGAAATTAGAATTCTTCACATCAACTTTAGCTCCAGAGGTTGTAATGTTGGCCAGTCTACCACATCGGTCCAGGCTAAATTATATCAACCACTGTTGGATGGATTGACAGGGATAGGCGGTTTTACCATTTAGCTAAGGTGGGCAGTTTACCGGTGCCTCGTCCGCCAAGGGGCTTCGCAATTTCACTGTCCTTTTTCAAAGTCTCCTCCTGTGTGTGTTACTGCTGGTAAGCAGCGCACTGGCCGTCCCAGCAGGACGCACTGGTTGTCAAGGACTGGGCCTCTTCCAGACTGGTGAGTTTGATTTAGAACGCCGCCACAGATATTCCCTGAGCTGACAGGGCTGTGTGTGCTGCGTGTGCTGGGTGTGTTCCAAAGGCACATGTGCCGCAAGCGCGTGAACCGAAGGCCACAATACGCTAACTTGTGTGTTTCTGTTGTGCATTTTCCATGTCTGCCAACGTGGTGGATAACCCAGCAATTTCACCCGTCACTGCCAAAATTTACCTGCATTTGGCGGGTGCTAATTTAATTCCCTGCACCCAACAAAATAAATAAATTCACTCAGGGAATGCAGGCAAATGCTGCACACCAAAGCGCCGGTGTGATTTTAACTGGTGGCTGAATTAACTGCTGATAGTCCCAGATGTGTCGCAGACATGGCTTCAGGATCCACTGACTGCAAACCAGGAAATACGTTCCGATAACTTTGTTTTTGCTTTGTTAAGGGAAGGGGGGGGTGTGGAGGGTGCTGCAGCACCCCCTAATGGTCTAAGTGCAGACCGGGATGCAAACTATGGGGGAGTCAGAGGGAGCTTAGCACCCCTAAATAAGATATGAGGGCGAAACAGAGGGCGAAACAGAGGGACCAAGGGGTTCAGGGGGGCCGGGTTGGTCCGACGGGCAGCGGGAGCCAGGAAGTTCAGGGGGGCCAGGTTGGTCCGACGGGCAGCCCGAGGGCAGACAGGGGGAGCCAGGAAGTTCAGGGGAGCAGGGTTGGTCTGACGGGCAGCTCAAGGGCGGACAGGGGGAGCCAGGAAGTTCAGGGGGGCAGGTCGAATGCAGAGCAGGAGAGCCAGGGAGATCCGGCGGGCAGGCCGGGGGCGGAACAGGGGAGCCATGAGGGTCCGGCGGAACAGGGGAGCCCGAGGGCAGACCGGAGCCGGGAGCCGGGCGTGGGGTTGGCAGCGCAACAGCAGCGGGGGGAGTCAGGGATGAGGCTGCTGGGCTGAGGGCCTCGGTGCGAGGAACAGGGGTCGGCCGGACCACCGGCGGGGCTGAAGCCGGTCCGTCCGCCAACAGAACACGAGGAGCAGGGGTCGGCCGGACCACCGGCGGGGCTGAAGCCGGTCCGTCCGCCAACAGAACACGAGGAGCAGGGGTCGGCCGGACCACCGGCGGGGCTGAAGCCGGTCCGTCCGCCAACAGAACACGAGGAGCAGGGGTCGGCCGGACCACCGGCGGGGCTGAAGCCGGTCCGTCCGCCAACAGAA
>NW_025737753.1:0-22399 GCF_021292245.1 Micropterus dolomieu
AAAAAAAAAAAAAAAAAAAAAAAAAAAAAAAAAAAAAAAATAATATATATATATATATATATATATATATATATATATATATATATATATATATATACACATACATATATATATACACATACACACACACACACACTCAACCTATTAAAAAACATTTCAAGACTGAATGATTCACCAAGGAGAAAAAAAAAAAAAGACATGTAGACTTAAGCAAAGAGCTCTTTTATTTCCAGTCAGAAGTGGCTCCTGTAGCATCACCAGCAGTGACGTGTTCTCATGCAGTATTCAGTTTAGTGCATCACAGATTAAGGTTAAAGGGGAGTTTCAGACTATAAAAAGGGGGGGGGGGGCACAGGTTGATCGCTCTGATTCTAGTCAGAAATGGCTATTTCTCCTCAATCACTGTATGAATGTATGAACAAAACACATGATCCAGGCAAGTACACATGATGTCCTTCAGCATGTCGTGCCTGTAAGACTAGCACTATGTTTTATGTTTTTAAGAAGTTCTGCAAATGCGTTTAAATTGTCTGGCTCCCCAGGCGGAGTAAGATGTAATTTTTACATGTGAAACTGAAAATGGCAATGCTACCACAGAAATTCCATTCAAGACAGCGTGGAAACAATATTGATGAGCTTGGCAATGTTGACATATTTAGTAACTGAGAAGTTAAAGACCTGCGAGGTTATGTTTTACCATCAGAGTGTGATATGGATGAAGATGTGGAAAGCTAATGTTTGCTGTGTGTACAACACTACATGAGAGACAATACTGAAATAAGGTCACTTTGAGTTCAGTTGGTCCAAGAAAGCTTTGGCTTCAACTAATGTGCCCTAAAGCCAAACTCTTTCCAAAGGTTATGGTTACCTCCCCTAACAAATAAACATTCAGGCACTAAGAGGCTCCACAATTCCATCTCTGCCTCTGAGACTGGGAGAGCCAGATGCAGCCCTGCTTGCACTACAGTGCACGTCGCCCTGAGGCGCCACATCGCTGCTCTGAGCTTTGCAGGCCCTACTTCCCTCTCCTCGCCAAACTTAAAATGCCATAAGTAGAAATCTGCTCAATCGTCTCCTTTGTCAGCCACTTTCTCGGTCTCAGTATCTGCCTTCCTGTCGGCAGAGTTGGATTCGGCTCCTCTTCCTGCTCCACCTCCTCCTCCTCCTCGATTGCGGCTTCTGGCCCCTGGCTGGTACAGCTGAATAGCTGGCCGGTCCTGATGCGAAGAAACAATACTTTTAGAAAAAACGAAAAATGCCTGCGAGGAATGATTCGGTAGGCCAGACTCATTACCTTATTTCGTAGCCGCTCTCTTTTACTGCTCTCCTCCCTTTTGCTGTCTCTGGCAGGCTTCTCGGCCCTGTCAGAGTGAGTGGAGTCTCCAGTGTTTTCACCCTTTTTCTTCTCGAAGACACGCTCTTTGTCTTTTTTAACCTCCTCCTCCCGCCTCCTGCTCGAGTTCTCTCCATCCTGCCGATCTCTCCTTCTACGGCGATCTTCGTCCTGTCGCCTGATGCGCTCCTTCTCCTTCTGCCGCCGTTCCTTCTCCCGCTCTCGTTCGCGCTCTCTGTCTCGATCTACACCACGTTCCCTGAACTCCTTACGCCCATCTTCGTCCACCCTGAGGGTAAAGCAGAAATCCTGTTTAAGTATTCTGTTCAAAGTGAGCAATGGGAATTCAAAACAAACACTGAAGCAACTAACTTCCTTCCTCGATCATCCTTATTTTCAATGTTCTGGCGCCTCTTATGATCAGCACTCCCCATGGACCTGTCCTCTTTATTTGGCTTCTCTGGTTTCTTAACCTTTTCTTTGGGCTTCTCAGAATCAGCATTATCACCTCTATCTGGCTTCTTCAGGAGCTACACAGATGCAAATAAAGACAAAATCATTACATGGAATTGCACACAGTTAAAAAATGCTTCAATCCACTGCTGCACACACCTTAATTTTTGGTTCTTCTTTAACTTGGTCCTTGTCTTTCTCCAGAGGTTTCTCGAGCCTCTTCATCTTCTCTGCGTCTTTGCGCTTCCTTCTCTCCTCCTCCCTCCACTTGCGACGCTCCTCATCGCGTAAACGCTTGCGTTCAAGCTCCCTCCTTCTTCTCTCTTCTTTCTTTTCCTCCCTGATTCTCTGAACATCATTGAAACAGGACATGAGGTTTAGTTATGCAAATGAACATGCATAACTAAACCACACTGTTGTCCCACAGTACTTTATTTACCTGTTTATTCTTCAGGAAGTCCAGCAGAGGAGTTGTTTTTTTAGCTTGAAGAGACAAAAAAATGTTTTAATTTATCCTTCCAATAGTGTAACTGTTTTAAAATATAACCAGTAATGTTTCCGTTGCACTTTTAATTAAAGGGTCTGTTCACCTACCTACAAGTTCCTTTGATTTTGCCTCAAGCTCTTCCAACAGGGTCTCAGGTGTTGATGCCAACTTTTCTTCATCTCCGTTGTAATATTCAAGGAACTTCTTGTATTCTGGATCTGAAAGAAAATATACAACAGACATGTTACTGTGTGTGGTTGGACTGCTTCTCTGAAGCTTTGTCTGGTGTGGAGTATTTTAAAACGTTTCTTAATTGAAATAGGGCATTTAAACGTCAGACAAAGCTTAAGAACAGTTCACACATGTACTAAAACAACTACTAGCATTAATCCAGGTTATTTTAGGCGACTCTTAAGAAGCAAACGTCAAATTTAATCACAAACACATGCATACCTAGCATGCACGATCACCAAATCTCACATTTTGGACATATATAATCTATACCAATAAATATCTTTACCTTCAACAATTGTTCCACATTTGGCATCCCTTTTCTTACTTCTTTTCTTGGCAGTCTTCTGAAAAGGTGCAAACTCCACAATGGCAGGATACTCCTGTCCTGTTTTAAAAACAAAATGTGGACATGCATGAGGCCTCAATTCATGTCTGAGAAAATCCTTAAGTTTGTCTATTTAGCTATAAATGCTCTCCATACCTCTGCTGTCGATGAAGACATATCCATCAAATCGATCTCTGAAGAGAACTATATCCTCTTGATTTTTGAAATTTATGTACGCCCTTGCGAAGAGGTGTGGGTAAAGACTGAAAGGACAGAATACTCAAGTCAGTTCACACTATTATTAGAGTCACTGGTGGTATTTTTTAATCATGACGTGTCTTTTTATCATATCACCTGGTGTCGTTGGAGAAAAACTCCAGGTAGTCCACCTCTGGGAGAGGTTGCAACTGCTCCTCCAGCTCTTCCTTGGTCAGACTTGGTGGTAATCGTCTGATCACGATCTGAGGAAAGATTATTGACAATGTCAACACCATCACATCTAGGAGAACAATCAGCCTGGGAAAAGAGGGCAATAAAATGGCTAATATTATCTTCAAGTTGGGGCTAGTTCAAGTGACAGTTTGTCTGGCTTCAACGTACTACATAAATTACAAAGTAGACTATGTATGATATATCTGACAAAATACAGCCAGTTAAAAACATGATGTTATTTCATGAAACTATAATTATCTATAACTGACGACTTAACCTTTGCTAACGTAGCTAGTATTAGCATACAGTTTACCTTTGTCATGGCCTCTTTCTTTTCTTTGGGCTTCTCCGTCTTTTCTCCATCTTCACACTTTATTTCCACTTTTTTCTCCTTCGGCCGAGTGTTTTCTTTGTCTTCCTTCATAGCTGAAAAGTTACTTTGTCCTGGGGTTGAATTTCATCTCATCCCGCGGACTTGTTTACTTTTTTAGCAAGTTAGCCACCGGTTAGCAGCAAACCAACTGATGCTAACCGTACTTCCTCTCTGACGGTTGGGCCTGCAGTTCAGCGTTACCGCAGGAGGGCGGCGCTGTGAGTGAAAGCAAACCATGCAGTCTATGAAGCAAACGTGGATTTGAAATTATAATTTAAGATTTTGATTTGTATTTTTTTTTTTAAATCTTCGGATTGACCATAGACCGTGTTTGACTGAAATAGTAATTTTCGTTGTTTTGTTTCACTAAAAAATAATAACCTTAAAGTAAGCGAAATTCAGCTTCCCTTTCAGATGCCCTTCAAAATAAACTTTCGCAAGTTTAAGTTTAAAGTTTAAGTTCATTTTGTATATGCCACACAAAACAAGCGAGTGTTTAGTTAAAATAACAAAACGTTATATTTGCTGCTGAGTAAGCTTTGTCTAAATATTCAGTGTGAAAACTACATTGTAATTTCTATATTTAACTATTGAAGCAACCTTTCAACACGTTCATTACAAATACGGCAACATTTTTTTCAGAATGTATACAAACGTTTGACAGCATAATAGTGAAGTCGTTTGTACACAAATTATACGGGTTAGATACCGCAGTCTTTGTAGGTTTTCTTTTGAAAGATATCCGACAGGAAGTATTATTCTTGTTCTGCTAGGTCGTCAGGAGGGCCGACATTTTGTTAGCTTCTTAGCAAAATAAGCTGTCGAGGGCAGTAGGGCAACTTGGTTGTCATCAGAGTTGCTCTTTGTCGCCTGACAGTTTAAGGCTGTTATCATGTGGTATGAAATTCTGCCTAGCTTCGCCATCATGACCGCGTGTCTGATCATCCCTGGCGTCGCCACCGCACAGATCCACAAGTTTACCAACGGAGGGAAGGTGAGGAGGATGCTGGATGTTAATGTAGCTCTGCTATGCTATGCTAACAAGTCAGATGTAGCTAAATATGCAGTCTGTTATTGTTTATGTACTCTGTAAACCACTTCATTAAAGATTATTGTTTTCCCTGTAGGAAAAGAGAATCGCTCGGGCTCCGTGGCAATGGTACCTGATGGAGAGAGACAAGCGAGTGTCAGGAACAGGACAGTACTTTGACTCCAAGGTGAGTGTCCATGTGTCAATAGTGATAAAACATTTCCTTGCAAAGAAAACTTGCATACTTTGAATTGTGCATATTTTCCAAAGAAAACTTATAGTTTTTTAGTATTTTAAACTAATTGTATTACCCTCCAGCTAGCCACTGACATTACAAGTGTTTTATTTATCAAACATATTGACCTCAGTGGTGTGTACATTTTCAGAAAAGACACACAATATATGTGTAAAAACAGGCAACAAAATACTGTTTCATGGAGTAACATCTACAACAAAAGTCTCGAGTAATGATGGCATTGTATTTAGGTGGTGTATTTCCAACTAAACCTATCATTTCAGAGCATTAGTCTTCCATCTGAAAGTGACGTGTTCTGAATCGACTGCACATTTGGCACACTAGTATTTTCCTGTTATAAAGTAAATTAAAGAAAAAGTAGTATCATACATCTATATATGAAATGTAAAATGCTTTGCGATGTTAATAGCAACAACTAATGATGTTATTGAGGTAACTGGATACTAATACGTACGTTAGCTCACCAATCATTTAATTTAAGCAAACAATGCAAAAATAAAAGCATAATTATTAGTTTGACTATTACTACAGAATACTACAATTCACCGCAGTAAATACATTGAGTATACCGGTACAAGCCTAAGTGGTACCAATACAAGAAGACAAAAGAAATAAGTAAACAGAAAAGAACAACAACAGAAAAGATTGTTAAATTCATTAAGATAATTTAGTATTTTCTTGCATTATGATAGGGGATTGAAATGTTTTCCTAATGCATTTTTTCCCCAAATATTAAAATAGCTTTTAAACTGTCCATACCAGCAGAATTTGCACATAAAACAGACTTAAACAGGCTTGATTAACAAACAAGAGCATATGTTTATTGTAAAAAAAAACAAACAAACAAAAAAACACCCTGCACACCCATACAGGTCTTTTTATATTTGGTTAATTGCTCAGGTTGAAGATGAGTGGAGCTATGCTAGACATTACATGAGGTTTAAAACTGTTAGAAATGAGAGAAGACTAGAGTTATGATGATCTTTTTTATTTTTTTTTTCCTCAACAGGGACTTGAGAACATCCACTGATGACGAGGAAAATGAAGACCCCGATCAGAAGAAAGTTTTTCGTTGTACGTCAAATAAATTACATTTAACATTCAGTTGTTTGTTTGTTTTCAGTCTTTTAAGGCTGTTGTCCTTGTTATCAATTAAAACTATTCCATACTGGAAATCTTGCAAGGCTTCTTGGCTCATATGTTAAATTTCAAAATACGAGAGATTGTTGCTCTAATATAATAAATACTTTACACCTGGTTATATGTTGTGGAGCTTCTATTAACTGTAGATGTCATGTCACTTGTACAGGTGATAATGTCTCACCTGAGGAATAGATCAGTATCTGTAGTGAGGCTAGACATTGTCTGGGATAATGGTTAATAGTCTAATAGTTCATCTTAAATGTCTCTTTCTAGTCTAAAGGCCTCATCACAGTCAGCAGATACAAACTGCCTGCCATTAGACCTGACACCATTAGTCGATTTTATCAAGTAGCTGATCTACAGAAAACTAATCGCTAACTATTTTTATAATCTGTTAATCATTTAGGTCATTTATTATCCAAAAAGCGAAACAAATAGCTGGTTCCAGTTATCACATCTGAGAATTTGCTGCTGTTCTGTTTTATTTTATTGTCAACTGAATATCTTTTGGGCTGTTCAGACAACACAAGCACATGAAGACATCAGCCAGGGCTTTGAGAAGTTGTTTTTCAGAATTTGATAGACATTCATCAAGTCAACAAATAATCATTGCAGCCTGGCCAGACACCATGTCCACATTGAAAGAGTCACCCCTGTTGAATTACTGTCATATCCAAAATATCTCATGATCAGTGTCTGAACAAGAAACATACTGGATTTTACCAATATGTACCAGCTCCAGTTAGTTGGCTGAAACAAGCTGAAAGATTTCCTGTAGTAGATTAGGTCATATGAATTGGCATAATATTAAATATTGCTGTAATTCTGTGGTTCTGAAACAGGACTTTAGGGTCATCATATGTGGTAAAAGATAAATCTGAGAGGTCACTAAATGATCCACAAAATAGGACAACAGAAAACATTTATGCTACACAAAATAACATTTCATTTCTCAAGCATTTCTCTCAACTTTGCTTGGAAATATTTATCTCAGAGCAACCAAACTTGTGAAAAGAAATGTGAAAACCACAAGATGACTTGATAATGAAATTTTATTTATGGTTCTGACCAGGATCATTTGCTAAAATGTACAAGAAAAAAAATAATGAAACAATTGAAAGGAAAGACCAGTTCCAGTGAGTAAATAGGATGGATAATAATAATACAACTGATTACCATTTCAGACACATTTCTTTACAATAAAATCCTCCCTACACACTGCACATTCCTTTAAAGCTGAATGTGGTTATCCTCCAAAACAAATAAAACATTACTCTTAAGTCACAAAAACAAAAGATGTCCAGTAAAGGGTGATCTAAGAAATGTGACGTTCACTTCTCCTCCTTGCCTTTGGTTTTCCGGTACACCATCTCCCTGAAGCTGGACAGGATCTTGCTCTCTCTCTTCCTCCTCTCCTCCTGGTTGAAGGATGCCAAAGCTCTCTTTTCATCTGCACTGTAGATCTGGTTCTCCTTTCTCAGACGCACAGCCTCCATACGACGATGTCTGCAGGGGTCACGTTAGAAATTTGTCAGTAACACAGTAATGACAAGATGGACCAGTATACAATATTTTATATATTGTGCATAATCACAGTAATTAAAACACGCAAGCTTGTTTGAAACCACGGCACCATCCCAAACACATACTGAAATCTATTTTCTACAATAATATGATATATTTGCAGAGGTGGCTGGAGGCAAAATGTAATTCAAGTTTTCACATTAGGTTGTGTGATCAGTCACCTTCATTTAAGTCATGCATTTCTTTTTCCAGTGAGGCCTTGGTAGTTAAAGTGAATTTTTAACTGTGATAAAGGAAAAATTGGTGGATTCACTGCATCCTACCGATACAAGTCGTATCGTGGTGTTTATAGTTCCATTTGTAAACACTGCGTACCTGCTGCCGCTCATCACATAGCCAGACTTCTCAAAGTTTGCGATCTCGTCACTGGTGAGACCGATCTCTCCTCTTCTAGGGATACGTTTGCCTGCTTTCACGTACTCTGCCATCGCAGCACCTTCACCTGGCAACAGTGCATGGCCAAAACTGGAAGGAGAGGGAAAATTAAAACAATTAGGCAACATTTACCAAAGGAGAAACAAATTTACTTTAGGCAGAAATAAATACTACAAACCAAAAGATTTTGAATGTGCTTCTTCTTCTTAAACCTTTTCATACAGCTGCTAGTAATGTTATTAAGACAACTTCAAGGTCTGCAGTTAATGATTATTTTCATTTTTATCCTGCAGATTTTCTATTTTCTTGATTAATTGTCTGGCCTACAACATGTCAGAAAATGGACATCACAAGTTCCCAAGCTGACCTTTTAAAATCTCTTGGTTTGTTCAACCAACTGTTGAAAACCTATAAATATTCAGTTTACTATCAAAGAATTTAAGAAGCCGGAACCACTACATTTACAAGACTTAGAGTCTACAGCCTTGTCTCTTGAGGTATATGTTTAGCAGGTAAGTATTTTACCACATTAACGTTCTGAGTTTAGCGAGTTAGCATGCTAAAAGGTATTGGACAAAATTGAAATTATTGACCTGATGATGGAACTACATCAGGCGATCCAAATTATTACAATTATAACCCTGAGGGGGACATGAATGTGCTAATCTTCAAGGCAATCCATCCAGCAGATGTCGAGACATTTCAGTCCCAACCATAAAAGTCAACCTCAGGGTGGCGCTAGAAGAAAAGTCAGGTTATCCCCAAAGTCATAAGGATTCATCGTCTGGGAACCACGAATGTCTGGACTAAAATGTTGTGCAAATAGATGTTGAGATATTATTATTATTATATTATTATTGTTTATTTGAATAGGGACAGATACAAAAAACATAGATTATTACATAAAAAATAATCTGATGCCTGTATCACATTGTTTATAGCCGTGGCTAATTCGCAAAACACCTGTCCCTAGAAGGGCTTTTAACAGTTAAGATAGTGAAAGAGAAAAAATTTACAGGGAATACAATAAAATGTCCAGAAACCAGTTAGCACCAATAAGAGTTAGTGTAGTAAATAAACACATTCACTCAAGCTGACACAGATGCACACCTCACATACACACAGATATACATTTCATATGGCATGATCACACCGCTGCTGCTTTATGAGCCAGGCTTTTGTTTGTTTTTTGAAGGTGGAAAGTTTAGTTAAAGTCTTTATATTTGTAGGAAGACAGTTCCACAGATTGGCTCCTTTCACAAAAAAACTTTTTGGGCAAAAGATGTTTTATGAAATGGAACTTTACACATGTAGCAGCTCTTGTTGATCTGAAGGGTTCCAGCCTGTTCAAAAATTTACAAGGTGGCTCAAGTGCAAGTCCAGTCAAACATTTAAAAAACAACTTTATATGTCTAAGATTAACAAAATTAACAAAGTTTAAGATTTTATGTTTAGTAAATTTAACAGTGATGGAATCAAATGGGCTTTTTATCTAAAATGTTTAGGGCACGGTTATAAAGCCCCTCAATAAGCTTTAGGGTAGTTTGGCTGGTCTGGGACCAAACAGTACGACAGGTGGGACAGGATCATAGTGTTCAGAAAGACATGAGCACATTCAAATGTCAGACAGCTCCTGATCATTCTGAAACAATTCATACTGGCCTTCATTTTTCTTGAGATGTTTTTGATATGACTTTTAAAGTTTAGCTGAGAATCTAAAATCACTCCTCAACATTTTTCTTGTTCTACCTGATCGATGAGTTCGCTATTCATTTTGATGTTAATGTAATTTGTTGTCCGAGTTCTTTTTATAGAAATTTATATATATATATATATATATATCTTTATATAGTTTTCTTCAGATTAAGTGTTAGACAGGATTTGTTTAGCCAAATAAACACATTCTCAAGACTTTTGGTCATTGTACTGCCAATAACAGCAGGGCTTTTGCTGGACACATAAACCACAGTGTTATCGGCATACATCTGAAGGCCAACTTCAGGACGCTCGTTCACATACAGGCTGAAGAAAAAAGGCCCCAGTTTGGTTCCCTGAGGGATTCCGGTCTTAATTTTACATGGGGCAGATTTTATATGATCAATAACTACATATTGTTCTCGGCCCTGTAAGTATGACTCGAACCATGATAATGCCTGGTGTGATATGTTAAAGGATGACAGTTTTGAGATAAGACGGCTATGGTTTACTGTATCGAATGCCCTCTTTAAGTCCAGGAATACTGCAGCCACGATGTTTCCTTTATCAAGCGGCTGCACAATATCTTCCAATAATGCGCAGATGGCTGATTCAGTGGAATGGTTCTGTCTGAAACCATACTGTTGAGGGTGTATATATTGATGTGTTTCTAAATATTCAGTTAGTTGTTCTGAAATTATTTTTTCTAGTATTTTTGACATTACTGGAACTAGACTTATTGGTCGATAGTTACTGACGTCTGCGGTATTCCCGGACTTAAAGATGGGTTTAACCAGTGCCTTTTTCCAAGCATCTGGAAATATTCCAGTTTTAATAGAGACATTTATAATGTGGGTCAAAGGTTGGTAGAAGTAAATATATCACAACACTCATTCACTTGACTATGTTGTGAGACTTCATCCCAATTAGTGTTTGCTAACTCATTCTCAAATTTATTAAGATCCTTGCGGGGAATTATTAACTTTGTTGTCTTTTCGTCATTTTTATATTCAGTTAGATGCTTTGAGAGTTTTCTGGAAATTAATATCATGTTATGATCGGATAAGCCACACACCAAATTGTATGTTTTTAAGACTCTTTCAGGCTTATTTGAGAAAACTAAATCTATTACCGTCTGTGATGTTTTTGTCAGGCGAGTGGGTCCATTTATAAATTGATGAGTCATATTTTGATGTTAGTTCTTTGAGTTGTTTCCTACTGGATTTATTTAGCCAATTAACATTAGTGTCTCCATAAATAAGGACCTCTCTTGTTAGGTTTAAAAGATTTGAAAATGTTTTCTAAATTTTGATAGAAAGTTTGTAGGCAACTAGATGTTGGGTTATACACCACAGGGATGTTAAACATCATGCAGCATGTAAAGCAACATTTACACATAGACTTTCAACTGAATGAGATTCATCTATTTGGACTTTCTTGGTCTTAAAGGGGTCTTTAATGTAAACCAGAACGCCTCCTCCTCCTCTACCAGTAACCCTGTCCTTTCTATAGCGCTTATATCCAGGCACATCTATCATTGAGGTGGGGATTTTATCATGCAGACATGTTTCACCTATGCACAAATAATCAAGATTGGAACCAAGTAGCAGAATTCTAATTTCATCACATTTTGGATAGATGCTTCTAATATTTAAATGCCATCCCAAAAAAGCCTAAGGGTAGGCTTTACTGTAGGATCCGAGATTATTTTCGCATGATTTACTGTCTGGAAAAATAAATATTGTCTCTGCTTTATTATTGCTTGTGACTGCAAAGTTTTGATATTGTCAGTAGTGTCCCTGTTTGTTCGCTTATACTTAGCTTTATGAGTTGTATTGACTTTACTCATAGTGTAGTCTGTCTTAAGGTTAGGAGCGCCTCTGGATCCTTGCACGCACAGTGATTTTAAATCCGTCTCCAGCGTGGCCTCCTCCGCTTCGTTGATAGAAGAATCCGCGAAAGGAATGGTGTAATTCTGGGTCAGGTTGCTCCAGTAGTCCGCCGGGCCATCTGTGGGCGCAGTAAACGCTGCAGCCTGGTCGACGCGGGCACACGGAGCTACTCCCTCTTGGTCTTGGTCCTCCGGTGTCAGCATCCGAACACTCGTCCGCACAGAGTGCCCACAGCTGTCTCTCGTTGGAAATCCGCCAACCATCCCCTTGTCCGCCGGCTGCTGCAGATGATGCACCGGCTCCGCCGCGGAGGTTCCTGCCCGCTCACCAATCCAGCCCGCTGTTCCCAGCTCCGCTGTCACGCCGGGACCCAGCCCCACGCCAGTATTATGGACCTAGGGTGTACAGTCAGTGTTTGGGCCGGGATTAAGCTGGATGTCTCCCGCCAACAGGACCAGGAAGGAGAGATATATTATAGCGCGCCCACTATAATTTTTCCTGCTACCCAGTTCCACTTTGGTGCGTAATAAGCCTATTACGCGTGTGTTTCCAAACTTCAGGACGGAATAGTAGATGGTAAAACAGCCATATCCAACGTTGTTCAAGTATGGCGTGTGGCACAGAGGACTGTGAGGCTCGTTTTGTGGAATCCTTAGGACAAGTGATCCAAATGTTAGCAGCAGCAGAAGCCACACCAAACAGGTGAATAGCAGGTCTGAACGCTGACGCTGTTTGTTTGCTCCACGCCGGCATTTCACTTGTTGATATTGTTTGTCCTTCTTACTTGCGGCTTCTGGTTTATTGACATATTCACGTATTTGCTGCTTATTAATCTTGGTGTCAGTAGGAAGTCTATCAGAGTGCAAAAGCAGGAGGAGCACGGAGCCCAACCAACCGTGCGCCATCTTGCTATTTTTGATTAACTGTTCGTCACAAGTTATGTAAAAAACTTAAACCTGCTTTTGAATTTGTATTTATTGTCTGGGCACCGTGAATGTCAGGACAAAATGTCATGGCAACCTAATCAAATCATCAAACTGTTGTTGAGATATTTCAGTCTGGACCAAAGTGGTGGACACAGCCATCCATAGAGAGATGGCAGTGTCCACCACATGGCTAGCATGGCTTACAATTCCATTATTAATTAATTAAATGGTTGCAGATTGATTTTCTGATAATAAACCAATAGAATAATTGTCCAATCATTTCAGCTCTACCAACTGTACATAACCTAAGATTGTGTAATAACTTGCTTTGCTTTTCACTCTAGCGTATACATGTGGTCACTGACATGTTTTCTGTGTTTGTAGTAAGGTGACTCCACAACAGATTTGACACAGTCGATCGTATCATTTCTTTCTAGTTTTTCCAGAAACAGAAGAATAACAGTCTCCTGATGAACTGCACTGAAACCAAAAAGAATTAAAGTAGAAAGTTGTCTTCTTGGCATTGATGGAAAACATAACCTGTCAGCTTCATGACTCCTGCTTGTTCTCAGACAACCTCTACAGTGTTTTTATTGTGGAAATTCTAAGTTGCAGTGATGTAAAGTTCAACAGTAATGTAAGATTAAATACAAATGTGAAATAGACTCACTCCAAAGGTCTGTCGTCCTGGGACATATGGGTGAGTGGCGCTTCAGGCCCAACCACATGTTCGTCCATGCAGGTTTTCTCCACCCACATCACCGCGTTAGGATCCTCCTCCTCTTCCTCCTCTGACTCTTCACTACTAGAGTTGCTGGACTCCTTGCGGCTCTTCTTCGCCTTTTTCTTCTTGGACTTCTTAGACCTGTTAGTAAACACGTAACGGTTGGTTAATCAAAACGTCCCCTTCTGTGTGAATGAAGTTGTCGTGTAGCTGCATATCGGCGCTTACTTTTTGCTCTTCTTTTTCTTTTTCTTCTTCTTTACTTCTTCTTCTGCAAGATAAAAACACAACAGTTCAGCTGGTCAACTGAAAAAGACTGAGCTTTCTTAAATGAATCGTAATTTTGATTGTCTTACCATCTGAATCTGATTCCAGCTCACTGTCCTCTGAGTGCTTTTTGTTCTTTCTTTTCTTGGATTTCTTCCTCTTCTTTTTCTTCTTCTTCTCTTCTGCGAATGACAGACAGACTTCCTTGTAAATTCAAACTCCATATAATATTAACGTCATGTATTTATGTTCAAACATGGTATGGGCTGTACCTTCTGAGCTCGATTCTGAGCTGCTGTTTTTCTCATCTTCAACCGGAGTGAATTCATCAGAGCTGGTGGAGACAAAAGAAAGAGATTCATTTCTGCACCCAAAAACAACATATAATCCAATATAGAAAGCCTAAGTCCCTCCCTTCCACTTCTGCCCCCTCTGAGAAAATCTGTACAGTAGTCAACAGCGAGAGGCAACAAATGTTTTGATCCCGTTTGAATTGTGCCCCGATTTACACATATGACATTTATCAATTCAAAATCTAATTTTGTCCGTCAAGAAAGTCAGTTTGTCTTAAAACAGTAAAGTAATATTTAGTTTTGTGTATCTCTCATCTCGCACAATATACAACACTAACATGTTAATGCTGTGATGATAGCTAACAGAGGAGAGACTCTTGACTTACTCTGGCTCCTTCACTCTTGGTGAATATCCCCAAACTTCAGGACAACCTAGCTCACCGATCCTCTCCCGCTCCTGCAGACGCCTGTAACAGCAAGACAGACAGATGCAGCAGTCTAAACAAGTTTTCTCAGCAGGTTTTATCCAGGTAACAGGTGACATACGGCTCATGTATTACGCTCAGGGTCACTAGCAGACCCCAAAAAGTAAAATGCACTCTGCACTTTCAAGTTATAGCTCTTTGCCTCTGTCTCACTTCTAGTCAGGATGATGACAGCTTGCTGATGGAGTCAGAACTATGTTTACAGAACATACAGTCTCTGGAGTGAAAATACATGAGACCATTAGATTTTAACGTGACATAGGTAATGCATTGGAGGCTATTTATGACAGTTAATGATAAACGTGTAGGCAAAGCCCATTCACACTAAGGGAAAGGCAGAGAAATAAATATTTCGGATGAAAGAAGGTTCGGACAGATTTGGTTTGGCAGTACGCTCTGTGTCTGCACACTGTATGCTGTTAGCTGTCTCCTTGGCCGAGCGTTAATATACAATGCTGCGTAAGTCATCATGAGTCTCCGAGACCTTCTTCATCACACATGACACCTGGCTCATTTTATTTTCACAACAAATAACTGGTTGTGTTAAAATAAACGAAGAATAAGTTTTTATGTGGGAAAACCTTTGAGGAATAATTCCTATCGGCTCCTCTATTTGTATAAAACCTGCCTGAAAAAATACATCTCTGTACGATCAGCAGAAGAGCATTCAACAACTCAATTTCAGCAGTGTTGGAAAATACCCACATTGATGTTTCGATAATGATTTCAACCTAGTCCTTGTCAAGAGAACGTTTGACTAATACGGCACATTTGTCAAGAGACGAGTTGTCTGAACATTTAAAGTAAGCAAGCTCTTTTAGGATACTTTTTTCACAGCTTTTGATGGCAGGTAATGCTGAAACACATACAGCAGCCGAAAGCAGAAAATCAGTCTGTGACCCTAAAGACTTGCTGGTTACAGATTTTCACCATTCTAAACTTCATACTCAAAGTCTTCTAGCTGTCTGTCTGATTAAGGCATGTTTCTTTGGGCTGTGGAAAGCAAACTATCACAGTTAACTGTGTCGAAACCCTTTGAAAGATCGAGAAATATTCAAAGGGATTATTTGCCAATAAAGCGCAGTTTCCATGCACAGATTATATTATTCTTTTTCAGATGATTTATAAGTCCCTTGAAAAATTTTTTTTGAAAAAGCGTATGAGAATTGTGACTGCGTGGTAATCAGAAAAATTGAGGGATCCCCCGCTTTAAATAATGAAATGACTTTAACTAACTTTAAAAGTTCAGGCCCAATAGCAACGCTACAAAAACGCGAGTCAAGGGTTTGATTATATCGTATTTCTCAACATGTAAATTTGTTTATTTGTGTAGGATTACAGATTCTAAGTTTAAGGAGGCGTTGGTAACATTTTTTATTTAATCTGTTTTTCTATCTAAAAATATTTTGTAAAAAAGGAGTGGGGTGTGGCTTATTTGGGTCTAACCTATTGTTATTTGATTTTTTGAGACAATGCAAAAGAATATTCATAAATGTCGTTTCAAAAGGCCGTTCCCAAAAAGCAACAGCATTTTTTTTGTAAATGTCTCCTCATGATTACTATTATCAAGCTTTGATTTTTGCATTTGTTACCTGGCAATAAAAGCCTCCTGTCTCTGTCTCTGAGCATCGTCCCTCTGCTGCTCGTAGTAGTAGTCGTCTTTGGAGCTCCCGTGTTTTCCCGGAGCGTCGCGCTGCTCGGGCCAGTGGTTGTGGCTGCTGCTGCTGCTGTTGTTGGTGTTGTTGTTGTTGTTGGTGTGACGCTCTCTGGACCGGGACCGTGACCGGCTCCGGTGGGGGCTTCCTATGCGGATCCGTCTGAGGGTTTTTGCCTCTTTGAATCGGCGCTCCCGCTCCTCGCATTCCCTCTCCCTGTTGCGTGGCTTCGGGAGTTTGGGGCCAAAGCTATCCGGAGACAGGCTCCGTTCACGGCTGTCCCCGCGGTTGCGGCTGCGGGAACGAGTCCGGGGTCTCCGGCTCCGAGGGCTCCGAGGCTCCCCGCCGCCGTCAGAGCTCGAGCGGTCAGACAGTGGCATACTTACTGACTGCTTCAGACTCACACGGACACTATGGGACACACTAGATAACACGTTCAGATTAACGGAGATATTAACATGCGCTCTTGTTTCTTCTCTTTTCTGTAGTACGCAATCAAAGCGTCTAATAACAGGAAGTCCTGATCCGTCCGTTCCCAAACAGAAACCGGTCTTCCTGAACACGTATAAGCACAAAGTTCCGCTTGAACTTTGTTACAAGACATTTTAGTATGTCTAATAAATACAAAAAAGTTTCTGAAGAGTCCAATTATTTATTTATTACCTGCAACCTCTTAAAAACATATTATTTAGAAACTCTAGTTTATACCGACTGTTAATGGTTGTCACCATTTTAAGACATTTAGCTAAATAAGATCTACTTGTTTACATTATAACGTTACAAATGCATTTTGTGTCATGTGGACAATTTATAGTAAACATAAATTATTTTATTATTTAATTACAGACTTTGTTTTATAACTGCATCAGGTATTTGTTGTGTATTTTATGTGCTCATTAGTTCTGATGTCTGATATCATGTTGTGCTTTAACACTTTGACATTACCTGTTTTGTTTGTTATCACGACAGTAGCTGTTTCAGTACTTCAGTCTTCAATAAGTGATTCATTGACAATGCGAGCACAAACTGCAAACAAATGGCCTATGTCTTGAAAATTGTATGTTGTACACAGCCAACACAAAGGTAGGACATGTTACAGAGCAAGATGAGAAGAAATATTAAATTGCTTAGCTTAATGAAATATTAAGGTATGTAGGTATTTGATATTGAGTTCAGAGTCAGTAGGCTACTTTTTGGGGTGTAAGTTTAACTGACATATTATAAAAAGAGAAATAGAGATTTCAGACTTAATGTTTGCATTAAGAATTTGCTTGCACTTTAGTGTTTGGGACCCTCTTAACTGGATATGCTTTATTGCCCCAAATCACATTAGTTCATTCATGCTAATATTTCTTCAACAAAGGTGAACTACAGAACCATGTTAACTTACCGTGCTTGCCATGTGGTGCTGTTAACATAAGCTCAAAACGGAATGACACATGAAGGCAAAGCCCAAAATAAATGGGGATTCAAACTATGTTTCTTTGCAGACTTGAACATTGTTCCATTGCTGGTTGTAGACTGTGACTCCACTAAAAAGGAAAGGGGTGGTGGCCGGATACAAATTCACACAGAAACTGAATGGGTGGTAAGGATCCTTCATGTTGATATTGTAAGCACTCACTTATGCTGCATCAAACAGGTCCAAGACGTACCAATGGTTTATACATAAAATGACAGCCACATTTTGTGATGCAGCTATTGACATCACAACCACAAAGGGGCAAATCAATCAAAATTAGAAATGGCTCTTTCTGAGATGCAAGCCATGATGTTAGCTCACTGGAAAGAAGCCAGTATGAATGAAGAGTATGAGAGATTGAATTGGGTGGGAGCTGTGTACTCTGGTAGCAACAGTTTCATGAGTGAGCACAGGAGTGCACAAGTGCCACTTTGGTGGACAGAAGCAGTTTCAACAAATGACACATAAGATCTGATGAAGCATGCACTGGACAGATGCATCAAACAAAAAATATAAAACAGACTAAACACTATACACACCAATCATTAATAGTAAGTCCATTGAGACAAAATAGTTGCAAATAAATTGAGGAGATGAGGAAGTTGAAATAAAAAATAAAACACTAAAATTGCCTGGTCTGGTGGGTATGCATATGCCCTCTACTGGTTGAAACTTGGCTAGTGCAATTGAATTTTGCTGTTGGCTGATCTGTGGCTAAACATTGTACACTGGATGATCCTCATTTTGCATATCACTCTTGGGCTTCCTACCCTTTTAGAGTGTCAGGGGTCAAGCCAATAATAGACCCTGCCTTACTTTTCAGTTTATTTTTTCTGGTTCTTGTCCTCGTCCTCCTTAAGCCACAAAAAACTGCATAAAATAGGACACTTGCTAAAATGCTTTCATAAACACATGCAGGAGTGAACTGCTGCCATTAAAAGGCTGCAGCTTCCTGTAAAAGATGGCACTGGTGTTCTCTTTCCAGACCAGCCTGTTATTCACAAGGACACCGAAGTGCAATTAGAGGAAGCTTCATCTTTAATCATGACATGGGGGGGGTCACCACAGCCTTTTTCTTTCTGAAAATCAATGATAACATCCTTGGTCTTAGTTTATCAAACCAAAGATGATGTTCATGTTGGGTCTACTGATACATTTTCCTAAATGTTGGAATGGCAAAGTCAAAACAAATACCCACTTTGCTACAAACAGTCTGGGTTTCATCATTGCATGACATTTTCAGATCAGAATTTTTTTTTGTCAGCAATATCTATCTATTGTTTGGTTCTGACATGGATGCAATGTTGCTTCATCATTTCCCAGCAATTTCCCATAATGAGATATCTGAATAAATAAACAACCCATCCTGTCATTATCGAGTTTTCCAGGTATTCCTAACATTATATTCTTTTTAAGATATGTTTTTTATTTATTTACCTGCACTCCTTCAATATTCCTTCATATGTCTTCCCATAAACCCCGTTTGCCCCGGCCTTTCTATGTGGAGTTTGCATGTTCTCCCCGTGTCCGCGTGGGTTCTCTCCGGGTGCTCCTGCTTCCTCCCACCATCCAAAGACATGCATGCTAAGTTAATTGGTGTCTCTAAAATTGTCCTTAGGTGTGAATGCGAGTGTGAGTGGTTGTTTGTCTATGTGTGGCCCTGCAATGGACTGGCGACCTGTCCAGGGTGTACCCCGCCTTTCGCCCAATGTCATCTGGGATAGGCTCCAGCCCCCCGCGACCCTGTGCGCAGGATAAATGGTTGATGATGGATGGATGTCTTCCCTTGTTTAGTTTTCTCATCTCCATGTTCCACATACATTTTCAACTTTTGTCAACTTTTTTGAATTCATATGACACACTAACATGCTGATGTACAAGATAGCATATCCTTAAACCTCAGAGCCTTACAATATTGATAGTTAAGTATAGGCATATTTATAGGTAATACATTTTACACTTTTGAAATAGCTTGACAAAATGATTCTGGCAAGAACATTTGTTGTAGTTAAGTTAAATAAATATCTGGATGTCAACTGAAAGTAATATAGGACTTATTGGCTTACTTGAAGTCATGACTGTAATGTCCCCATTAAACTATCAGTAGCTGATGTGGGAATTTCACATATGTTTTTATGAAAATTGTTATCCACATGTAATCCATGCAATTAACCACTTTGACACAGTTCTAATAAATTTTCATGCTACAATCCCCAAAAATGGATAATTTACCCACCCAACGCAACGTTTGACCCCACGCTTGACACAACAAAGAATGTACTTTTTAAAGAAATTGTTATCCTTTAATGTTCACAACAAAATGCTTCAGATGTTTTATTCTTCTTTTATTGAAAGTGTGTTGGCCTTCTGCATCATCTGCTGGTTTGGTAATGCTACTGAGGCACAGAAGAAGTCTGTAAGGAAAACAGTAACAATGGCCAGTAAACTATTAGGGATCAAGTTACCAAGTGTGGAATGCATTTATAGGGAAAGGGTAAGGAACAAGGCAAAAACCATTGTGGGAGACAAGAGGCACCCCCTTGCCTCTTCATTCGAACTACTGCCTTCTGGGCGACGATATTGCCTCCCTCTATTTACCAAAAATAGATCAAAGTTTTCATTTGTGCCTCAAGCAATTAAGCTTTTATTAAATATGTAAGTTAATAGGTAGGATACTCAGCTGGTCTGGTATTGCCTAATCAAATAGGTAGTAAAAAGTGCAGGGTATGGGGAAATATGTGTTAAGTGTATTAGTATGTGACTTTGTATATTTAAAGGTTCTCTTTTGGTGTATATGTATGATGTATGTTGTATGATGTATGTTTGTAATGCCTACTTGATTGCCATGCAAACAAATTTCCTTACGGGGGACAAATGTACTTACTTACTTAATTATTCAAACAGGAATGCATTATCAGTGCATTAATTTGTTGTAGTTGTTGAAGTTTTATTAGTTTTTTTATGGAATTTTTAAAATCTACCTACCTACAAAGCAATTAGAGCTGCAATGATTAATCAATTACTGCCAACTATTTTGATGATCGATCAATTGGTTTTAGTTTTTTTTTAAAACAGTCAAAATTCTTTGATATCAGCTTCTTAAATGCAAATATTTTCAGGTTTCTTTGCTCCTTGATGACAGTAAACTGAATAACTGTGGGTTGTGGACGAAACAAGACATTTGAGGACGTCATAGGCTTGTAAAGTGCTGAAAACTGCAATTAGGCTGTGTTGTAATGGTGAGAGTGGTTAATATGGCAAAAGTTGGTAACATTAGCCTTATATGTAAATTTCAGAGCTGTTGTTGCAGTTTATGTAAATTGTTTGTTTGGTTAGAATATCTGTTTGACTGACTGCATATATAATATCTATTGACATGGTTGTTTTCGAAAAAAAATAATTGTGGATAGACTAGAATATGACATTATTATTATACTGAATAACCAGTATGATTTGAGTCTCTCTGACCTCTTTTATGTGTATTTTTTAAAACTTTTTTTTATTTTGATAAAGTGTAAAAACATTAAATAGATTTTAAGTTTATATCAAAAAGGATCTTGTTTTTTTTCATGTCCCTCGTGAGCTTCTAGGAAAGTGTACTTGGGATAGAACTAATAAAATCAGAAAAGTCACAAACATCTATCCTTCTATTCCGTCACTGTTTTTTCCCCAAATTAAATTCCTGATTATTCATTAAAATCACATTATTTAGTTCCATACCTCAGCAACCCCTAAACCTTGTTTACACATATCACCCCCCCTCCCCCCCCAAATAAAAATAATAAACTGATCCTTAAGTGACATCTACAACAGGAAGTGACATCATCGAAGTCTTCTGAACAACATTGTGCACACATTTAACCACATTTCAGTCATTTATATTGTGATATTGTGGTCGTCAAGCTTAACAACTCAACCTTGTTACAATTTGTAGATGTGAAAATGATCTTTGTTAATTCAACCACAAATATGATTTTTTAATCTTATGCATGCCATGTGCTCTCCTGTTATGAACCACATGTAGAGGAGCAGCCATCTTTAGCAAAAAATGTGAGGGGTTGTGTTAACACTTTGGTTGTGAAGTTATCCAATTATTTAAATTAATTATTATATTTGATTAACAGTCTTATACCACATGCATGTGTTTAATGTCATCTTAACAAATTTTTGATTTAAGTATATCAATTTAAACATTTACAGACATCTATGAGTCTATGATGGCATCAACAACAGTGGCAGAAAGGCAGAGGCAGTATCGTGCACGCCTAAACGATGATCCTGAAAGAAGGGAGAAATACCTGCAGAATGAACGCCAGAGATGGAGAAAAAATACAGAGACGGGGGAACAAAAGAGAATCAATGACTTAAGTGAAAGAGAACAGCAGCAGAAGCGCAGAAAGTGGAGAGTGGCTTACAAAAGAAGCAAGGAAAGAAGAGAAGTACTGAGGAACTTAACCACTTCTCCACAAAGTCCAAATCATGCCCTTGAGAAGTTTAACTGCAAGCTCTTCAACACACAGTGTTTAAGTTTCGGCCAGAAGGTATCAACTGCTGTGCCACAGCCAGCCAGTGAAGGGAATCCACCGCCAGAAAAGGAAATCCAGTGGGGAAGTTTAGAGCTGGTTGGGCAGTGGTGCATGCTCAGATGTGATGAAGAGCTGTATCCAGGCATCATCTTTAGCACAGATGAAACACATGTCCAAGTGAAATGTATGCATCGCGTTGAACCAAACCGATTCTTCTGTTCAACTCCGGATGATATCCTCTGGTACCTGTTTGATAATGTCCTTGAAACCACCCCCACAGCCTGTGACAAAGCGCCATGTGGAGCTCTTGAAAGAGGTGTGGGCTAGACTTTGAATTCCATTAAGCAAGAGGCGCACACACACACACACACACACACACACACACACACGCACACACACACACACACACACACACACACACACACACACACACACACAACTGCACACAT
>NW_025737754.1:0-22956 GCF_021292245.1 Micropterus dolomieu
TACGAAAAATTACTGCAGGGCAGTTGGTCAGTGGTTCACAGCATTTAGTCACACAACATTTTCTACCTCTGATGACTAAACACATTCATTTCCAGGAACTTGGAGAACACGGCAAAGGCAAAGACTTCATTAGCCTCGGGCTACAAAATGGACACCTTGTTTTCAGGTGACTCATCCCATTAAACCTGTAGTTCTGTTGACATCTAGATGAGTATTATTATTTTCAGCTCATGTTAATGTTGTAGTAATGCTGATGATTTGAATGATATCCAGTTACCAGTTGGGCAGCGGAGAAGCAGAGATTTTGTCCCAGAAGTCCATCAATGATGGGAGATGGCATAAAATCACAGCCGTCAGGTATGTTTGCAAATTACGTATGTTTAGATATACACTGTACAATATGCATGTCCAAACTAACCATTCAAAGTTTCAGTAGGTGCTCTTTTCAACAAATTCTTAATGACAGGTGTGTAGGACTAAACCTGGGTTCTTCTAACCTAAAGTTAGTATCAGCTATTATCAATATAGCAACAGATTCTGTAGTTTTCAGATTTTTCTGTGCATGTTCAGTGCTTGTATTGAATTGTGTTCATGCCCTCATGTTTCTATTTTCTTGCAGAACTGGAAAAGATGGATACATCCAGATTGATGGAGGAGCCGCACAACATGGACAGTCTAGAGGCAGAAGCCTCATGGTCAACACCAAAGGCAGCATATACCTGGGTGAGTGGACTGAAAGTATGGAACGCCAAAACTGATAAAAATGTATTGAGAGTTTATCAGACAAGTTAGATATATCACTGAGTACATCAAAAGATAATACCGTTGGTTAAATATATAAAAGGTAGTGGGAAAAAATATAAACCTTTATGCTTTTCCTTTAACAGTTACTAAAAAGGTTGTATTTCTTTTTTTCAAAGCTTTTTACAGTTGATTAAATTAAATGAAATTTTAATATGTTTTACTCTTCTGTTTTTTTGTCCATCGATGCATATTTTTATTTTACTCTGTTTTCCCGTGATAACGAGATAAGTATCTCATGATCTCGAGATAACGACTGTTGTTTTCTCGTAATAACGGGATAAATAAAATAAATAAATAATAATAAAGATTATAATTTTCTCATGATCTTGAGATAACGAACCATAGATGAATTGAGGGGTTAGCAGATGCGTTTCTTTGTGATAAATTTTGTGTTAATTTACTGAGTCAGCATTTAGCTCAGTTGGTAGAGCGCAGGACTTGCATCCCAAGAATTGCAGACTCAACCCCCGCTCTGCAAAGATTGTTTATTCTTATTTTGTGTGTTTTTTTTAATCATTCTCTTCAACAAAGTTGTTATCAAGAGATTCAGGGAAATCCAATCACTAGTGATGGGCAAAGCGAGGCTTTATGAAACACTGAAACGTTTGAAGCAATTGTGCCGGAATGGTGTCGAGGCTTCGAAACACTTCGACACTCGTCTCCACGGTGACACCTACTGGTCACTATTGATATCAACACATCTTGGTAGGGGTTTCATTGAAACCATACAACATCACCATACAACAAACAAACAAATGCCTTCAGATTGTCAGAGACAGCAGATGGTGATTGCAATAAAATCTTTTTAATGAAACACATCTGTGTGTTGTTTAATAAGTTATCACTCATTTAGCTGACGCTTTTCTCAAAAGCAAATCACAATTGCTGTGTCAGAGGGCACAGCTTGAGAGCAACTAGTGGTGTCTTCAGGGACACATGTATCACAGTGGGAATCAAACCCACATCTCTCCCACTAAAGGCATTTGTCTTAACCACTACCCTATCCATTTTCACAATCGAAATACTTTATTGATCTACGAGGATGATTTCTTTGTTGCAGATACTCGCAAGGCATAAACACTATAGAAATAAAGTTGAAGTTATAGTGAGTAGAGAATACAATAAAGTATACAAATCTAAGAATATAGTAATAAATGTCGATATCTACAGTATTACACAGTAGCTTATTAATAGATGTGTAATGATAATTAGCAGGAAAGATATAGGCCCTAGTGTAATAATAATTAATAATTAATGAGTGCTGGCAGTGATGAGGTGTAATGGATAAAAAATCTGTAACTGAGTAAAGTTGAAGTTGTTTCAAGAATGATAAATGAAAAATGTCTCACATTTGTTATATGTCAAGATTTTTATTCAGAAATATTCAGCTGTGGCTGAGTCGTTTTTCTTTTCATAATTGACATCCCCAGCCTTGGAAAAATTTGGTGACATGGAACATTTGTTGCTGGCAAAAAGTATGTTTTGGCCTACAGGTGCCGATATACTACAGCACGTCGCTCCAATAAATAAAAGGATTGTGTGTCCTTGGAACAAATCTGTCAAATGAGTTAGAGGCTGATGTGTGGTTTGTTCCAATCCACTGTGAATCAAGCGTAGAAGCTGCAGGTGTGCCACCTGTCAAAACAGGGGTGAAACACACCGAAACTGACATTGACGTTTTGAACCACGCTTTGAAGCAGTGTTTCGAAACGTCTGTGCTTCGGTATCTCGACACATCAGTATTGAGCGTCCCATCCCTACCAATCACACATTTCCCGACGGCTATTTCAGTGGTTCTGAAATAGCCATCAGGAAATGTGTAGTTAAATGGATTGAAGAATGGAATGAGAAGCGGATAAATTTCCTCTGCCTGGGAATGATGGGGAAATGAGAAGTCCATTTGTTGGTGAATGTGGACCAATTGCTGGGATGCGCACACTCTAGCACGTGATTAATTGTGAGCATGTGAATCTAATCATTTAAAAACTGGTCTTCCATAAGGATCAAACTCACAACAACAAGTCATGTACCTTACTCACTGAGCTAATCAGTGACACTAAAATCACCTTGAAATTACCATTAACAAACGTTCTTGCCAAATCCTGTGTTGCACTACTCTTTTGAGATCTTGTGATCTCGAGATCACGACAAAATTATCTCGTTATCACGACAAAATCTTGGGACATATTTATCACTTATGTGTTTGCTATTTTTCTCACCACATTTCTAATTTTACTCCTGTTTATATGACAACTGGATGGATGTCCATGTATGTCCAGAGCACTGATTGGTCACACTAAGCACGAGCCTTTTCAGCTAGCTACCTAGCTAAAGCTAGCTTTTTTCATAAATGTACGCTGCACACTGCTGTAGAATGTCTTGTAACAGTAGGTACAGCATTTTAGGCGGTAAGCTAACGCTAACAAAGTTAGCTAAGTTACTTAATTAGTGAAGTTTATTTAAAGCTGTATCAGACAACATTTCCTCAAAACTGTTTTGTGGATACAAATGTTCAATGAGGAAGTTTATCACTGGTTGCTTATTATGTGAGTTTTCTCATTTGACAGGAGGAGCCCCAGACATGGCTGCTATGACAGGAGGGAAGTTTTTGTCGGGAATGACGGGCTGCATGAGGAACCTGACACTGATGAACGCCCGGCCAGGACAGCAGCCAGCCCAAGCCATTGACCTGCAAGCCCATGCAGCCCATGGCATCAACGTGCAACCATGCTCTTCTTAGATTGCAGCACACAGACAAACACACACATAAACACAAACGCAGAGACTATGGAGTGATGCCACACACACACACACACACACACACACACACAGCAGACTCACACAGAGAGACTTACACACAAAGAGGCTGACACAAACTTGGTGCTTTGCTGCTACCAAAAAAAAAATCAAGATGACACAACAAGATATGTTTCTCTGTGTGCAGTAAAACCAAAAAAGAGAGAAAAAATTAAACTATGTTAACAAGTCTTCTCTTCCTCAGTGTTGTATTCTCAATGAAGGACTATTAACACAGGAGAACCAGTACAGTTTACATACTTCCAGCAGTAGTTTTAGCCATGAGAGGCGTAAAAGTAAAACATATTAGGCCTTCTACGATGGGTCAGATCCTATGGAGTTGGAGATGTTTTTACAGCACTGAATTTTTATTTATATACATATGAATATATATATATTATATTTGTGGGGGAAAACATGCAAACTAACCATAACTGCTCTTTAACTTTCCTAGAGTTTATTCTGGGTTCTAATACTGTGTGTCCAGGGCTTTTTTAGGCCTAACTGTATTAATACTTGAAGATATTTAGGCCTTCTCTCTTCACTTCTGTAGAGGAACCTCTTTTTTTGACACGCGAGCATGCTTACAGTCTTTTGCAAATTGTTGGGAGAGGAGCGCACACGGTCACAGTCACATGCAGCTTCAGTACACAACTCAGGTCGTTAAATACAAATTAGCAACCGCAAACGTTACATTTACTGTCGCTTTAACACGGCTGCTTTGCAAGTCATTCACAGCGCTGTTGTGTCTTCTGTCTGTTTTTTATTTTATTCTTTTTTATGAAAAAGAAAGAAACCTTGGTGCTATTGTCAGACATGAAGATACAGCACATAGTCATATGGTTTCCTGTCTCTCACATGTAGAAGTGTTTTTTGTGTGTGATTTGGTTACTTAGATAAAGAAACAGTCTAAAAAGGTTTACGGTAGTGTAACATTTGTTGATATGCATGGCATTTGAGGTTGACTTTACTATAATATGGCATGATTTGTTGCCTCCACAGCCTTATTTGATTGAGTAGATCTCAAAAAACTGCTTTAAAGAGTTGAAAAGGGTGTCATTTTTTATGTGTGGTTGTTGAAGATATTGTTTTATGTGTAAAACTATCTGCCAGTCAGGTAGATATCGCTATTAATTGAGAATGAGTGTGTCTGCTAGTACATGTGTGGTTGTGTATGTATCAGCCTCTCACAGGTCACTCTACTTTAGCCCTAGTATGGAGTCAGGTGTGTGTTTATGTGTGTGCACGTGCATGTGTCATTATCCATATCCTCAGGAGGGTCAACCCAGAACTGCCTCAAGATGTTTCTTAAATTTCAGGTTTGGTAGCTTTAGCAACAATTCAGTAAGCTATAAAACTCTGAAGGCTCTGTGGTTCTATGGGTTGTTTTCTCTGCAGCGGGAGATTCATCTGCAGCCAACAGCAGTAGGACACAGTTGGGATAGTGTTTAGTCATGTGGGAATGCAGCGGAAGCTTCCTGCAGGTGCTGTGACCAGAAGTGTAGCTCGAATAAAGCATGCTCGCCCACCTTTAGTCGACCACACCTCAGTACCACAACGGCACGATCACTTTTGGGGTTCACAAACTTTTTTCTCATTTTTGTAAGCTTAAAATGTTTGTATTAATATCCTAAAAATGAGCACTATCCCTTCTCTTAGACTTGCTTCATTTTAATTTATTTTAAGTTTTTCTTTTCCTCTTTTTCATCGCTTTTGTTTCAAGACTTGATTCTGCTGTTTTGGAGCACTCACAAGAAGCTTGCTATTATCTTTCATCTGGTTATTGTGTATTGGCTCCCACATCCCCTTGTTTTTGCCCTCATGTTTTGCCCCCCCGGTAAGTTCCATGAAAGGTTAATACCTGACAGGAATTGCCTGGTCAAATGGTTAGAAACTGGTCTTCTTATTTGCTTATTGAAAAAAGTCTTAGTCTCCAAATACAACAAATACATTATTTATCTCCACAGAAAGGTGTCATCATGTTTGAATATGTGTTGTCAGGAACATGTGGATCGAAAAGAGCCACTGCTTTGCTGCAGGTTTAGGACACTGTAGCAGAGAATGATGTGTGCACTCCTTGTTGGTTGTGTATCTGCTCTTAAACTGGATTTTCATATATACACTGTACACTCTTGCCCAATGCAAAGTTGTCAAGAAACTGTCACTGCTTTTTGGTTATTTTTAGGCCATTGCAAAATATGAAAGGTGCACTTTTAGTAATGATGGAAATGTTCATTTAGAAAATTTAAAAACAATTTTTTCTGATTCACTTCTAAATAGCAGAAAAGGAAGATGACTCAGATTAAATGAATGATATTGTACCAGATAAAATACTGTCCATGTCAGGATGACCTGACATCCATTTCCAGTGTTGAAAAAACACTCCCCTTGCCCTTGGTGTTTCTTAATTAAAAACAAAATTCATGTGCTATTTGTAATCTCGTGAGTTTTCTTTTTTCACGTCTGTACTGCTGTGTTGTGCTTTATGCTGGGAGGGTTCTTGGAGCATTATCCCACAATATCACCTCATTGTTCCCAAATAATCCATTGTACAGGTAAGCCATAAACCCTTTCACTGAAAAGAGGCTTCTCAAATTTCCCACTTACCCATCTAGCAATGAATAAATCATCACTCTCACACAACCAAGGTTTTTTTTACTTACATTACAAAACAAATAATTCGCTTTTAAGACACTGTTAGATGCAGATGAGATTCTTCGAAAGACTTCGATAAAACATGTCCTCTTGTCTTGTCATGTCTTAGGTTTGTATTGTTTTTTTTTTGTGTGCCAGTAACAAAACACATTCCTGACATTTCAAGCATTTCTAGACTGAAAGCACCATAGCACCAGGCTCATCAGTGGCATTTAGAAAACTGCACATGACACACTGAACCAGTGTCATCTCAATGACCAACTCTCTTCAACAATTTCTTCTGAATTGCTGTATTGTCACTCATGTCTGGGACGATGTGTGCTCCTGTTCCACTAATAATAAGATCCCATCACAAATGTGCTCAACATTTGGTACATAATTGACAATAAACAATCTGAACAAAAAACTGACTTATATATTGTCATATATAACACTGACTTGAATCATTGTTTTTTAAGAAATTGAGTTGTCAGAAACGCATCACTCTCTTGGCTCTGGGAGTGTCAGTTATTCAGTTATCAGTTATTCTACACCAAACCTGGTTATTTAATATATTACATATTTTTAATACAGTACTTATTTGTGACATTTAACAGCAGGGCCATGGGTATTGCTGTTAAATACTGTTTAGGAAACACCTCAATTCTTAGGTCAGGTCAGTCACATTGCTCAAGTTGCTCTCTCTTTCTTTACAACCCTCAGGGGACTCCATGATGGAATCTTTTCACTTTCACAAGTGTGTATCAGTGTTCAAAAGAAAGTAGGATAAGCAGTTTATGAAGGGACTATAACACAGGTAGAGATGAGTGTATAAAGATACAAATAACCTCTGTAAAGTGAATACAAATAACCTTATCTCACAAGTCAGTATTTGAATAATGCATAAGCCAGTAATAGAAGGAAATCATAAAGAAAACAGTTGTGCTCATGTTTTTGACTGCCAGTATTATAGCTCAGGTTTTAGCAAATCCCACATACTGTCAGTCAAACTCCACAGAGAGGTGGGAGAAGGAAGGGGCTATGGAAGAAACATGAACTTCCAGAGAGGGAGGGGCACTGGGTTTGCGGTGCTGCTTACTGTGCCTTTACATGATACTGAGGAACAATACCCTAACCTGACCTCTGTGGGAGGAGCAGGCATACAGAGATATTCTACAAACACCACAAGATCTGCTGATCTGATCTTAAGGGTTAAGTGTCTTGCTCAGGGACACAACGGTGGACGTCTCACAGTGGGAATTGAACCCAAGTCTCCCACACCAAAGGGAAGCATCTTATCTATGCGCCATCACCACCCTATTGGTTGGATGTCAAATTCTCATGTTAAACATGCCTTCCACCTTAAATGAACAGACCGTTCTTCACATGAGATCAAAGTTGTGAGTAACATCCAAATGACATTTTATTTCCACTTTAATGAAGAACTTGAGTACAAGTGGATTTTCTGTCCTCAAGATTAGACTTGACTTAGACTTAGACTGGATATAAAATCATGCTGGTCTTTCAGGTACTGTGATTCTGTGCATTTTCAACTGATTAAATTTGTTTATTTCATCATGGTGCATAATAGTGATTTTTTTGTTTTCTATTATACTTTGTTATTGTAGAGCTTTGCACTTTTGTGTCATCTAGCACCAGGTAATATAATTAATGATTACTTCATTTCTTATTATTTCATGGACACAATAATTTATCATAAACAAAAAGCTAAATTTCAAACTGATCAAAGACTTCTTCCACAAGACCTTCAGTTCTTTGTCACTACACTGTAAAGTAAGCCCCACGTCATTTTTTTGTCCGAAGCCATTGAGAAATTAATCATTGATGCAAAGCAGATTGTCAGGATATAACTGCCTGGCTTGATGAAGGGGCTGTTTCCAGGTTCAAGGACTCAAAGCCCGTGAGTGACTTGAGAAGAAAGCACTGGACGAGGATCTGCTCCGATGCAGTGTTGCAGCACACCAGGAACACCTTCAACTCTTAATTTTGGATGATTTAAGATGTGGTACATCATCGAGATTGTTTTTCCCACTTTTTATGAATAACAGAAACACAACTTAAGAACAAAAATAGATTTCAAAGCATCATCAAAGTGTGCGGGAAAGGTTTAGACAACTTCCAGCACTTGTATGAGGTTCGGACATTGAAGAAGGCCCATTCAGTCCTGGCTGATCCTAGCCACCCTATGTTTGAGAAGTTTAGGTTGCTTCCTTCGGGCTGTAGATACAGGACGCCAACATGCAGGACAAACAGACTTAGGAATTCATTTGTCCCAACTGCCATTGCATTTTTTAATTATTCACTGTAATCCCATTTTGTTGTTTTATTGTTTTTATTATTATTATATTTTTTTTTATTGTTTATTTTTTACTTTAACTGTGGTCTTTTTAACGTAGTGTATTTCTTTTGCCTATTTTGATATTGCTTGTTTGTGAGTCATGACTATTGATAGTTTTATATTGAATGCTGTCTGTACAACAAATTGCCCTTTGGGGACAATAAAGATATCCTTGACCTTGGCCTTGACCTTGACTGAAACAAATCAAATTTACAGAGCTTTGAGAAATGCTCACTGTACTGTTTTTGCATAATCAAAGGTTTTTAATATAATTGAAAAAATGTGTCTTTCTGATATTAACACTTGTATGTTCCTAATACTTTATATATAAAGTGTTGTAGTCCTGACAACTAATAGTAGATATTGGCTAATATTCACAGGATCCTCTATGTAGTATTGTTTCCGGTGCTACAAACCAACTCAACAAGGGCAAAATAAGGGCAAACATTTAGCATGTCATTTGATATCTTATGTGATGAGTTTTGCGCTCAAATGAATGGCCAAACATATGGTGGTGGAAATATACCGAACAGGTGAGTTGGTGAGTTGTAGACTAACGTCTCGGGTTACGTATGTAACCCTGGTTCATAGTTTAAGCTAATGATGAGTGTGTACAGGTGTGCTTTATACTCCTCCGGTTATTCCGTCACACCTTACCGTTCTAGCAACAAACCAATAGGATTGGAGTGATTTCATTCACGTTCAGACCTAGAGGCGTTCCCATAGTGTCGTAACCGCGGCAGTTCGAGTTCCCTCTAAGGGGAACTAACATGAGCTAAAACCTTTACAAATGATGAAAGTAGATTACTTAGACTCATGTTTCTGGATAGCACTGTATCTATTTTAGTTACTGAAGACATTGAAAACTTTCCCTGGTCCGGTTTGTGGATACCCAATCAACATCACATCATTATTATATTCAGTCAAGCAACCTTTTTATAATGAGTGCTTTAGTCTGCTTTGTTTTATTCCAGCTATGTTGCTACTTTGATACTGACCTGTCCCTCAGATTTATGTCAGGTTTTCATGCTGGTAGGATTCAATTTTCTACAATTATGATTTTATCTTATAAAGCTGTTGAGTTTTGATAAAACAAAAGAAAAGAAGTGTGCATCATAGCAAGACCTTAACATACATATGAAACATAGAGATGTATACATTTATGGAAAACAAATATCTTGACCTGTAAAACCCAGTTGAAATCTCTGAATCTGATCTCCATATGATATGACTGTTTAATGTTTTTCACTGTTTGGCAGACCGCAGGATGGGCTGGTTCCACTTGGAATGTTCCACAGGGCGGGGGGACTATGAGATACTCATTTCAGTCAGTCATCACAGTGTAGGACAGTTGTAGGACAGACAACAACACTACTAAGTGTTGCTAGATAAACAAAAACTTGTACTATAGCGTGTCTGCAGCGGCACATAAAATGAGATTGCAGAAATGTTAAGGTTAATATTTCTAGTAATTCTCTAGACGTTAATATCATCAAACTACATTCATACAGTGATGGCATAAGCTGCCATGCAAGGTGCCAACTGCTCATCAGAAACCTAATACCTTTTCATACACACACTCCAGATCAAACCAGCAATCTTCAGATGACCTGCTCTACCTCTAAGCCACAGCCATCCCGCATAAATACCAACACTTATGCTTTCCAGTGTTAACCCCTTGACGCCGATTGTCGCGAATTCGCATCATACCTCTTCCTTGCAGACTGCAAGCCAAGATGGCACATGGATTCCCCCAGTGCCTGTGGGTGCATATTTGATACCTACCTAGGAACATTTTGCAGGCCCTGGTTTCTCGTTTATGCCTGTTGTCGCTAATTTGCATCATACCTACACATACCTGAATTTATATCTTTTCTATGTTCTATAGACAAATTAACAATCTTCACTTAATTTAACATCAGCTTGAAAGCAAATGAAAACACAAATAATTTTTTCTATTTTTTTATTGTAAAAAAATCCAGGCGTTAAGGGGTTAAAGGAATAGTTAGATTTTTTGGGAAATACACTACTTCACATGCTTGACCACGGTTAATTGAGAATAATGATGCCACTCTCACATCTATATGTTGAATATGAAGCTACAGCTGCCAGCCAGTTAGCTTAGCTATTTAGCATAAAGACTAGAAACTTTCTTGGGCAAAGCAGTCACTTCAGAAGTCCAGCTGGTTGCCTGGCAACACTATTGCTAGAAGTGAGAAAGATTTATGTCAGGCAACTCTGAATAAACTACACCATACTGTTTTTACACTTGTGTGAATGAAATGGGATATAACTGTTAACTCTTAATGAGCAGATTTATTTACCCCTGGGCAGAGCAAGGCAATCTCTTTACCTTTGTTCCCAGCCTTTATGATAAGCTAAGCTAACCTGCTGCTGGCAGTAACTTCCTCATTTAGTGAGACATTTTAGTCTCATCAGAGAGCAAACACACACATTCTCTTGTTGCAGGGTATTTCTTCTTCTTTTCACAATGTTTATAATATAATGTATGCTGTCATTAAAAGAAAATAATGTCATATAATTAGCTCTCAAGGTGTTGTTATTACAGCCTTCACACATACTTTCTTAGAAACAGGATGTCTGTGGGTTCATTACAGTCAGGGTTGCATGCAAATTGCATTCAAAAGCACATTTCAGATCCAGACTTCAGAGAGAATTGTTGCTGAAAAACACCTCCATATCAACAGTTAACAGGTTAACTCCAGCTTTGTAGTTAACACAACAAAAACAATGATTTATGTGGTTACTAAGCATCAGGTGATGATCAAGTCATCCATTCATAGAGGAGTGTCTGCTTGTGGACAAAACACATTTTTGTATCATAACATAAACCTACCTCCTCCAGATCAGTCCTGTGTAATCTGCACTCCTTTCAGATTTGTCAAATATAATCTTATCTTATTGTTTCTGTCATCATTGAGTCTTTACTGCATTTTAATATATGCGTCACAAATCTTTTTATTCGTTTGACCCAAGACACAAAAAAAGACTGGTCATGTATACATATCATTGGTGAGAGTAGTAAAATATATTTCCTATTAAGGGTAAAGTAGGTCAAATCCCAGGTATTTGCTCATTTACACATTTGTGTTCATTAATCTGTGCTCATGTGAATCTGTTTTGTGAACTGAATGAGTTAACAGGGGCTGAAGGTGGACCTTGTACTTTAACAGCTAGGAAGGCCACCCCACAGTGCTAGAAATTAGATTAGCCCACCATGAAATACATTTCACTGGAATCACTTTACGTAGGGACAGTCCTGAGACTGACACAGTTACTACTAGTTCAAGTATAAAATATGTTTTTCTTCTAGACATGGTTAACTACTATTCTGTTAATGTGTAACAATAACTGCAGTCTACTTGTTTATTGGATAATCTGGCAACATTAAGGAATTCTTTAACTCAGCAAAATAATAGTGCAATATGCTGCCATAGGTCAGTGGGTATAATACTAGGACCATTTTGGTAATTGTGGTGGTACATTATACACCATGAATAATTAAATTGTTATACAGTTAGGACTGAGACATGCTTATTATCTTTAACACGGAGTTACTCTGTTAATAATAAAATATACTGACTACTTACTCAGTTAAGAGTTAATTATTGAATTATACTGTCTAATCAATGCCTGATCCCCAGAAGGGGGAATTTGAGGTAAAAAAATAATAGTTTGAGTAAGTCATTAAGTCTCAAAAACAGGTGACCAAACAAGTTTCAAACCCCAATAGAGTTATGTTCAAGCTAAGACAAATGAGGTGTTCATTATTTGCCTACATGCCTAAATAGAGCAACTGTAGACCAGTTAAAGCCAATACAGGAGTGGGCTGCTGGTTTTAGCCTCTTTACACTGTCTCCAGCATGATTTTAAGGTTCTTTTTATAACTTACAAGACACTAAATGGTCTGACCCCTCAGTATATCTCAGATTTTTTAGCATTGTACGACCCTGCTTGCACTTTCAGATCCTCTGGCAGGAGCCTCTCATCTGTTCCAGACTCTCGGCTAAAGACTCAGTGGGACGGAGCTTTTAAAATAAGAGCCCCAAGGCTCTGGAACACCCTGCCTGAGGAAATACGGCAGGCTGAGTCAGTAGCTTCTTCTAAATCTAAGCTGAAAATTTACTTTTATCGCACCACCTTCCATGATTTCATCTGATTCTGGTTTTCATTCCGTTTATAGGTTTTGCCATTAAATTATTATTTGGACGTCAGTAAGCACAACATCACCTGACTTTTCTTATAGTATCTTGGACCCTGCTCGAGACTTGACTGTTGCCGTCCCCAGGCCATGCACTTCGATGTAGCTTTGCAGTTACTGCCATTCTCCCTCCTTCCACCTGATGCCTCAGACTTTCCCACCGGTTCCAATCACCCAAATCCACATGCTCACCTGATTCTCTTTCTCTAACCATCCTGTCAGTAATTATTCCATTAATTTAAAAAAGGGCGTATCGTGTAGTCAGCCATCTACCCATCTACCAAGCACCGGTGAGGTGAGGTGAGGTGAGGTGCCTGCGCAGATCGTATTTTCCTTTTGTTGTAATATGACAATTAAATCTACCTTGAACCTTGAGATAGACCTAGTGTGAATTTGGGACACACCTAAGCCCCCTGTGTGCTTATTTCATGTTCTAACAACATCCAGTCAACAGGACTTTTATTACAGGTTAAGCATGGATGTCATGTGACTGAAATCACATGACTCCAAGAATTCATTTGATTTCAGAGGGTAATGTCACAGAAAGGGACAGGGATATTGTCAATCAGGAAGCTCCTCTGGGAATTGCATGACAAGGTCAGTGACATAGGATTCTGATTAGATTATTGTTAGGGATAAAAATATGTCATAAATATGACAACATTAACGTTTTTGAAGTGTCCCAGATTACAAAGTGACCTGTCCTTGATGATCAAATTCGGACATTTTTCTTTTTTTGGGGGGAGGGGGGAGCTCAAACAACACTAATAGGTGTGCATGTCTCATCTGGCTATGACATCTACATTGTGTGGATTTCAGAAACGTCTTATGTATTTGATAGACATCAGAATAAGTCTCAGAAGTCAAAATTGCACACACAAAGAAATCACAGATCAACCGAATTCACCATATTGGGCAGAGCATCATTGTGGAAAATACTAGAGCGAAAGACTGGTAAGCAATAGGAGCGTCATTTCCGGTGGAATATTCCAGCGGATTTATCCTTGGTCTTAAAAAGGACGCGCCGAAATAGCGACTGACTGTGACAGGTAAACGCCTGATGTGTATGCTATTGACTGCGTTGTAGCAACTTTAAACACACAAGTCAGTCAACAGACAGGTAAAACAGGTCAGTCTGCGTGAAAAAGACAAAGGCAGAGACAGTAAGGTCCCGCGTGTTCCCTTTAGCGTTTAGACGTCTCCACCAACGGATTTATCTAGAGTTTGTAATCTTTGGAGGTCCTTTTGAGGTAAGGCGAGACGCACTATGTGTGGTACATTTATCTTCCTTTCAATAGTGAATGCCTGTTTTACAACACAATATAAGATGCTTTGTAAATTACCGGATGTTTCGGTTATGACGCAGTTACAATTTCTTCATCTTTAAAAAAAAAAAATATGCAGGAGTATTTAACAGCTCCAAATATGCACCTGTTTAGTTCATTTGAGTGTTATTTTCGTGACTCCGGGGATGATTTTAAATAAGGTAATGTAGGATGAGAGATGAGAAGGCTACTGGTGCTGCGAGTAGATCGTTGCGCATTAAGGCCCCCGCTGAGCAGCTCAAGTAGAAACCTACAGGTGCTTTCAGAAGCAGAATCATGAATCAGAATCGAGAACGATTTAGGAACACCCATGGCTGAATTATGCGGCCTTATATATTAGGCTAGAGATTTTACCTGTATACTTTTAATGCAGTTCAAAAGATAGAAAAGCAAGACAGACGGAGTTGTTGTTGAGCACACAGGAGGGTTTGTTGTTACACACGCGGCCTACACCAAAACATCAAATACTGATTCAGACATAATTTGAAAGACCAGCTAATAAACCTATAACAGAAATAAAAGGTAGCCTACACTTTTTAAAGTGATGCAATTGAGTGAAGAATTTCCTTAATAATTGAATATTTACAAATGGTAACGGTGTAGTTAAATGTCTAGGCATATGATTGCCAGGACTGATCAGTGATCACATAGTTTGTGGGATGATGATGATGATGATGATGATGATGAAGATGTAGTTAGCTTTTATTTTCTTTTTCAGGCAGTCACAATATATTTTAATATGTATCCTAATATGCCAAACATGTATAGACAGTTCAATATCATGTATGTAATGCATATGTAAGTAAGCAGTTTATTATTATTTTCTTTTCTTGCAGCTGTTGTGTTGTGAGCCAGAGACAATCATGATCCTTCTGACTCCCTCCTCTGGTAGGTACTCAGCGTCATTTGATAATCTGGATTTATGTACACCTACATGGGCATGGGTGCCAGAGATTAAAGCCTAGGTCTACATGAATCAAATTAGGCAAGAAAACAGCTCAGCTATTTTTGCTGAGGGAGTTTTAAAGATGCTTGGACTGAATAAAATGGGCTAAATAATTTAATTTGTTAACGACAAAATGTATATTACATGAATAGCATCTCATGCATACAATGCAGTTATAATACGCAATTGTAAGAAATTAGGTGCAGGTACACATCAAGACCATAACTTGATGTGAGATAAATAGTTAAAACCCTGTGTATGTGTACTGTGTTTTTAACACAGCACACATACACATACAATGTATACTGTGCATAGTTCATACAGTTTGAGGATAGTTATATTATTTAATGTTTTTTGTTGTATAAAATATTCAGTCATGTTAGTATATATGGTGAAATTACATTACAAATTCACAAACCACACCCAATATAATGTATAGGAATAAATGTGTTATATATAATTAATCAGTTTTATCGCCGTTTACTTTTACTGTATCTCACACACAACTCACTTAAAATGTAAATATTTTATATCATTCAGTTAGTTTACTTCAGATTATCCCAGAATTGTTTTTCTTGCTTTTTGTTTAGTTCTTTTACTCTTTAGCAGGTAACATAGCAGAGTATTAAATAACACGGGCCCTCCCATCATGCTTTGCACTCATTAGGCAGCAATCCAGAAATAAAGACTTGGCAATGTGTCTGGCTCTGGCTTTATCCTCTTTTTATTAGTGACCAGTGACCAACAGTACATAAAACATGACCGTAAGATCAGCAACCCCCACAGACGTTTATGCACATGGAGATGCACGTGTGGCTCTCTGCTAATGGTATTTACTGTGAAAAAAGTGAATGAATCTGATTGTTCATTTAGCAAGCTTGACAGTTACTTGATTTCTAGAAAACTTATGTGCTGTGTTTGCTCAAGAAACATTTTCAGATAATACAGTAATTCAAATACCAGGTTGTAACTTGTGTTGAAGTCCAAATTAAGAAGTAAAAAAGCATGTTTTCAAGTAAAAGTGTAAGTTAATGTTGGCTTGTTGCTGTGTCTCATACGCTGTTTTCTTTCAGATGAAGAGTCTCTTGAACTCGCCTGGCTTTGGAATCACAGGAAGTTCAGGGTGAAAAACACTTAAAGGGTTGCTACTGCAACATTTAAAACTATTTAAATTTTGCAGGTCATTATCTGTGCATACTGTCTTGGACAGTACTATGACTTGAGAGAAAGTAATAAACTCACAAGAGAGGAGGCCGACAGAAAACAAAGATTTCTTTGTTTGACTTCATTAAAAAACATCACAGCTTAGTGGGGGCAGAGGCAGTGTTTGGCTGGAGCAAGGCGCTGTCAGCAGTCATTTCATCTTGCTGACTAAGATGTAGCTTGTACTGTTGTTCATACTGCAAATTTAGTTTTCAAAACAGCTAAACATATCATGTTAATGTTACAAGTTTTACAAATTGCACATATGCCCTAATAAAACTATATAACCCCTTGCAGTTGAGTATTTAAATATAAACAGACAAAGACATGTTAATGCCACAATCTCCTTTAAAACCTAGTCTGTAGTGGTATTAATAGATTTGAACAATAGCTATGTGAGTGCTGCTGCCACGTCCTTGTCTCAGGTCACCACGTTTGATCAGAGTAAACAGACTAATTGATCTCACGTCTGGTATGTGTCAATGCAGTAGGTCCAACACACACTCACTATTTCCGATGGTGTATGTGGTAGTCCCCTAAATGTCCATAGCTTGTTCCCCATGCCAGTATTTGTGTGTATTTCACCCCTGATGAGATCACAATTGAGTGCTAACACCTCACATGCATCCTGTTCAGACATTGTATCCTTTTTGACATTTGTCCTTTCCAAATATTATCTATTGATATTAAAGTTTATGCATGTTTGTATCAGTTTAAATATGTATAATGTTTATTGCATAGATATAACTGATAATGTAATGAGTAGATAATGAGGCACTATGTTGCATGCTGTAGGCTACGCAGGCTGATTGAATGAATGTACAGTAACAAATGCATTTTACTGATCTGAATATGGATGAATGTATCGTAAGGTCGGCCTCCATCCAATAAACATACGTCTTGGTAAGTGATGCTTCTTTTACATAAGACGGGAATCAGTTTTTAAGTATAATATTTTGCTTTAAATACAGTAAGGAAAAAGAAAAAAGAAACACACATATGAAAACCATTGCTACAATTTCCTGCAATGTGGATTCCCACTAGAGGGTATAAAAATATTATTTTTCAGTTAAGAACTGGTAAAGCATTAAGATTACTTTCAGAATCTTTTCACTTTTTTTTCTCTCGCTCCAACTGAGGATTGACTCAAACTGGGATATAATTATTAAACTATTCCCATTCAGACATATTCATCAGAAGGTCAGCTGGTATGGTCGCCCGATCATGGTAGGGATTTAGCTTTAACGTCTTAAACCTCCAGCAGAGGTTATTGACCTAACACAGACAACTACTAACTGCTGTTGTTGTGTGGTCTCAGGTCTCTTTCAGTGTACCAACAAGCTCTTTCTGAGTGATCACACCACAGGAATCCACATCAAGGAGTTTGCACGTAAAAATGCTGCTAATGCTCTATCAGTTGCCAACATGGTCATGGGCATGGCCTCCATTCTCAGCAGTCTCAGTGGGTGAGTGAACACATCCTCATTGGATTATACAATTTGGAACAGTCAGAGTCAGGTTTAGCTGCAGAGTGGACAAAAATCTATAGCTTGGTTGTAATCAATGTAAAATAGAAATTCTTTAAAAAACAAACACATCCCTCCTCCAGACCATTAATTTCAATGAAAATGTTGGCTACATTATTCCAATTTGAGTAATTATGGTGGCCCAAATCTGAGAACAGAACATTTTAGAAAACCTGTCACCAAAACAGAAAACACAGTATTTCACTATAAACAAATTTGTTTTTTTGTATTTTATGAAATATTTTTGGTTTTCTTAATGCTTTTTTATAAACTAGTGTTTCATTTTGCCCCTCAAGGCCACCGTAATGTAAGTAATGCTTGCGTGCATTTATGATTCAGATCTCTGGTCTTACCAAATGAGCTATATTAAGTGCAGTGTAAGGAGATATGGGCCAGTGCAGATAAGAAAAATCCGACCTAAATATGACTATATATACAGGGGAAAGAGATTAACTTTATGTAACATTGTAGAATTTAAACAAGCATTAGTTTCACCCTTTTTCCACTTGTGAGAACCTGTAACTATTTTACCCTTTTGAAACGGGTTGCTGTCATCAAATAGCTACAGCTAACAAACTTGCTTTGTTCAGGCACCATCATGCTGCATGTTGGCTGGTTCTGATTGGCTACCTGCTGGATTTGGCAGATGGAGCAGTTGCCAGGCGACTCGATGCCTGCTCTGCATTGGGTAAGTGGAGTATTTTGGTCAAAAGCTCTTACCAAAGATAAACTTCAACTGGGATCTTGGCAGGGCTTGCTGCACAGTCCTTTATCTGGACTTTGTAATTTGGCTGCACAAAGTCATAAACAAAGGCAACCAGTAAAAGGAAACACTGCCGCTGAAATACTCTGGCTAGTCTTACAAAGTCTGCTAGAGAAGAATCATACATATTTTATGTAATGTAATTTGAGCTTTATCAAATCAGTCTTCTAGCTGTATATTTCAACGGTCTCTGCAGGTTATACACTTCAGGGTTCAGTGTGAATAGCATAACATCCCCTTTCATCACCCACTGCAAATACACAGCATATAAATTGTACCACTGTGGCTTGTTTTCAAAAGATCACAGCACTTTATGTAGTAAATCAAGAGGCACAAATAGCTGGTTTAACATTGCTTCCGTTGCGAAAGTTCACATTTTCTCCGAAGCCCAAAATAGCTCCCAGGTGCATCACAATATATCGTTGGCTGCACTTTTCGCTGGGCTTTGTGTCCCGACAGGGTTTTTCTGCATGACTTTGCAGGTGGATGTTGTTGTGCCCCCATGTATTTTGTGAAATGAACAATCACTTTCTGATTAAGCAGCCTAATTCCACGGGCTCACGCTCCAATTGTCTATTTTATCCCGTTGCTTTGGGTTCTCTGCATATCTGAAATTGCTAAAATTGTTGACCCTGAGCTGTGGAATTCCACCTCGTTCATGGCCTGAATCACCTCATCCTCATGTGCTAAAAACATGCTCCGTGCTCCTGAGGGAATAAAGAGACAAGGCAGTGGAGAATGTTGTTTACAGAAAGCCTGTCCGTTGGGCTGACACTGAAATTTCCACTTGGAGAATTTTACACATACAAATCCCACTGTCACCTGTCAGTAATATTGGCAGTGACCATTCTGGAGAGATGGTAACATACCTTCACTGGCTTTGATAAAATGTAAACTCATGACTAAGGCACTGTTGAAAGGCAGCTGGTGCTCTCTTGTAGATTATTCAGAATATTTTTAGTACGGGTAGTGTCTGTCAACAACACCAATACAATTCATATCTCCTTGTGAACTTCACAGAGCCACATTTAGTATTTATATTTTTATTTTTCATGTTCAGGTGCCAAGCTAGATGATTTTGCTGACTTCACGACCTTCGGGATTGCCACGTCGTTGCTTCTAAGGACACCTGACCTGGTGGACAACATCCTCTGCATGTGTTACGTCTTGTCTGTTTTTGTTCGCCTCTGTTTCTTCTCAAGCGGTAAGTTCCAAAATGTAGTTATTTTATGCTGCACATTTGAGTCTGTCATTTAAATTCCACTTTATTATTTAAATGACTAACCAGAGATTTTCTTGTTTGGTCCTCAGGGATCCCATTCATGTATCGCGGCCTGCCCTGCATCTACTCCTCAGCCATCCTGGCCAGTGCCTCTCTGCTGTCAGGGGGAAACATGGCCTTGCTGCGGGTCATTGCAATGGCCATGATCCTCTTTATGATCAGTCAGAACTTCTACCCCCATGACAGAGTGCTGGAGTCCCAGGCCTGGAAGAAAGCAGTCTATGCTGGAGGTAAAGTCACTTGTTTAAAAATCCACTATGATTCTTTTTTGAACAAGAGCATGTCTGCTGAGATTAATCACTGCCAGAGTTGATTCATTATAGAAAAGCAATTTTAAATTAGATTTCAGGTACAACATCTAGCATGTGGTAGCAGTATCTACCTATGTAGATAGTTTTGGTTTTATTTGTAGAGGTCTGACATAGCGGTCTCTACCACCAACACCACCACCACAGTACAATCAAAGTGAGTAGAATATAAATTTGTGCTGCTCAAAGCAGCATTAAATTAAATTTGACCCACTCAACAGCAATGCATTTTTCTTGCAACAATGTTTCTTTCTTAACTCAGCATAATCTACAGAAGTCAATGCAAGCTGTTTTCAAGTGGATTATTTGTAGCTGTGCTAGTGTCATTGATCTAAGGAAAGCAACGTTATCAGATCTCTAGGTGGTCGGGCGGTTGGTCTACCACTTTGATCCAGACTGGACCAACATATAATCATGGTGCCCAGAGGATGAATCCTCATGAATGTGGTGACCCCAGGATGTTTTCATTTAACACCTATAGTACTTGATGCTTTGAGAAAAAATGTTGTACCTGATTCCCAAAAGATTTATTATAATGATAATTTGATGATCCCCTGAGTTTCCCTGATAACTTTTAATCATCACATTCCTATCAACCTCAGCTGTACTTTGTGTTTAGTGCTAATCCACAAATGTTAGCATTATCATTGTCAACATGTTAGCATGCTGACATAACATTTAGTGCAAAGGACTGTATGTATGTACAGCTTTACAGCCAGTAGTGTGACCGTAGCCGTTTTGTATGTAGTTTTAAGGAAAACAATGTAGTTTTTGGATATTTGGTTTTTGGATTATCATAAGTAATCTGGCAAAACATGCTGCTGTTGAGTTTTCAATTGTAATTATTTAAATTAATTTTTTTACTCAACTTTTTTATTTCCAGGAGTCATCATGGTGTTCTGCTCTTCATTCCCCCCTGCATGTGTGTACTACCTGCTGTGGTCTGTGTCCTACATATTGTTCCCAACATCCCTTTGGAGCAGTAAAGTGTAAAAGGGGTTCTGGCTTTTTCCAAAACTCCCAAATAGGTTAACCTCTGGCACATCTGGGTGAACCGAGGCTTCCTGCCATGGAGGATCCAACCTGAACATGCTCATGCGCCACAGGCGAACACTCGCTCTATTTAACCTTTATTTTAATGTGACATCTCTAAAACAGAACTCAGATTCAAGAGAGTTAGAGTGAGGTATGAGAAGGGCATTTTAGTGTTACTGGTAAGGATGAACCTTTATTCTGTCTTATGTTTTCATTGCATTTTCACTGAAGCCAGTGGTTGGGTGGCTTGTTCTAAAAACGGAATTTTCATTAGGATTATCTCCTGTATAATCTCCATACTTTCATCATTGTTCAGTCACCACATGAAAGCAGGGCTCATAATTTCTCCAGGAATAAAATAAACAGAAAGGATTTCAAATGAAATAATTACCTGAAATTCATATATATTGTCTCTAATTTGGTTTTTAAAATGTTTTGTAATCACACAGGACATCACAACATCTGTCCTCCGTATTGACCTTAGCTCAATGTGTAACTACAGTATGTAGGTATGGCATTCAATCTAAGAATATACATTATTTCTCTGCAGCATTTTTAAGATGAAATATTCCATTTTTTGGTTTATCAATAACACAGTAATTCATACAGCACTAATGACCAGTCTTGTGTTAGCTGACTGTCAGTTAATAACCATTAACTGACAGTCAGCTAACACAAGACTGGGGGTTGGGGTCACTTCATTATCAAAGCATTCAGGTGAGGATGGGCATTTCCCAAAATCCACTTTTTCCATTTTGTCCGGGATTCAAATCCAGTCATTTACAGTAAGAAACTTTCCAACATGATGATGCAGTCATTCCTGTTATTTGATTTGCTGTTTGAATGTATGTTTGAAGTAAGTTGAATTGAAAGGCAACTGATCCCAACCCTGGTTTTGGTGCATTCTGGACAGATTTTTAGTGTTTAAGACTTTTAGCTTTTTACCAAGTTGTGACTCTGTCCAAGAAACAATGTTTGATTTACATATTTCTTTATGTGTGATTTTATTTGGTCATTGTATGTGTTTCCCTCTGTTTTAAGAGGAATTGCAGTTTAAATACTAAATCCGCACTGGATCACATCTCATAGTAGTCCTGTGACCACAGCTGAATCAGTGGTGTCGCTGCAGGTGTTTCCATCACTTGTCAAACCACCCGTGACATCAGTCATGGAGGTTGACCAGAAATGCAACACTAAATAGGACTGCAGCAGCAGTTTTCTTCCTCATGTGATTCAGTGTGAATTTACCTTTGAAGTACAACACACTGGCTGCAAATCCTGCTTTTGCTGCCATCTAGTGGGGGGGAAAGTTCACCACGCTGCAAGGTCTGCTTGCACCTTTTAAATGTTTTGAATCACACTGCACCACAGTCAATGTTGGTTTTGCTAACAAATGCACCAGACAACCGAAACTTTAAACCCTCAGACATCAAAAAGGAGAGGATACGTGTGTTGTTACTCTTTAACTTGGCCAGCATTCAGTCCATTTTGTAGATCAGTCATTTTTTAAGGAAATCTTTCCGGCATTACTCATCGTGTTTCACAATGTGGATTGCCTCTCTGCATAGGAACTGTGTAGACTTTGTGTAGAATATGATGAAGCAAATAGCACAGAGTAACAGGCTTTATCTGGTCTCAACAACCCTAAAAGCTACTGATGCCCCATATTTCAATTTTGACTCACTCCACACCTTCTGAAAATCTTTTAAACTTGTAACCAGAGGTGTCAGAGCTGTTAATGAGTTATCTAAAT
>NW_025737755.1:0-9104 GCF_021292245.1 Micropterus dolomieu
CCGGGGACCTGCTGGACCAGAGCCAGGAACAGTGGGTCCAACAGATGAGACAAACTCATCCTCCTGAAGGAGTTCATTCGGCCAGTCAAACATTATATAATATTTATCATGTTATTTCACTCTCCTTTGCAGTGTAGATCCTTTTTGGGATGTTGCAAGCGAGAGCCAACAGTCTTAGGTTGCTCTGCTCCTACTAGTTCTTCATATTGTAGAACTTCACCTTTAATTCTGTCCTCGCTTCCCTGATTGTGCTTTTGACCTTGGGATTTCCGTGCTTCTTTTCTCCTGTCTTTCCTTATTGCCTATCTTTTGTCTGCCATTGGCTCCTGGAGTGAATTTTGGAGTTTTAGCTATTTAAAATATTACATTTTCATATTATAATACATTTTTCAAAGGGAATTTTACTGGAATCAAGTGTCACTGTTCACGATGCCACACCAATTTATGACATCATATGATCTATATGACCCTTTCCCCCCAATCAGATGCTTTGCCAGTGATGAATAAGCATTTTTGGGTTATTTTGTGTGTTCCTCGTCAATAAGTTTATTGCTAACTGTGGCAGTTGTCCCAGTTTCACAACACTCACCCTACTTCAGTTATCTCTGGGGGAAATGTCACAGCAGCAGTACACGAACGCACCGCATAGTACAAATAAAAGTAGATGCCCTTTTAAGCATGTGCATTCAAACAAGTGTGCAAATTGCAGATTGTAAAATGGATTTATTCTCACCAAGACAGGAAACCCCCCTGCCTCCCCCCTCCCAATGCACTTGCATGTTAGTACGTGCATGAAATGACCAAGTTAGCGGGAGATTCCTGGCGGCAGTGCACATATCAGAACAAAGCAGGCAGCTCAAAATGCTCCAAAATGGACATTACACCACGCCTAAAAAGCCTAACTCTGCATCTCAATACACGATCAAGACAGCCCGCCTAGTTCGTGGCTCCGCAGACGTCAACATCGTTGTCCAAATATCAGAAAACGTTAGAGGCCCATGTGTTGACAGTGTCATGCATGAATTGCATGCACCTCCAAGTACTGCTTTTAAACGCTAGAATATCCTTCGTGGGGGTTCATCATCGGTGATAAATGATTCGAAGTATATATTTTTTTTGAACATTTATACTCATTAATATTTTGTTACATGAAGTATCATTCATTGAGATTCAGCTAAAAGATGTGGTGATAACAGTGTTTGATCAATGAACACTGCAAAGTGCCAGAAAAGCATTATGTAGCCTACTGTCAAAGTGCACCATTTGTGTTATTGTCAAGACAATAAATTTAGTGTTTAATTCCCCCCGTTGTGTGTGGTCCATTGTCCTGAAATATCCCTCCCGCCGTGGAGAAACATAAGTTTTATTTCTTTTTGATAATGGAGATTGTAGAATAATCTCTGTATGTTGTGAGTGTTTTGAAAATGGTAGGCCTACATGGTTTGAGTAGCCCCCTATTGTAAACTCTAATGCTAGAGCAAACTAGAATTAAGATCCGTCTCCTGTCAGTAAGATAGCTACAAGTGCTGTTTATAATAGAGTCGGTTTAGGAGTTGGTTTGCATCACTTCAGGCTAATCACTTACAGAAACGGCAGTAGCGATAATAACTAGCCTATAGGATAGCCGGAAAAATTCCCCATCAATAGTGCCCACCCATTAAAAATAATTGCCCCCCTGCTGAGCTCAGACTGATGCCGGCTCTGCCAGAGAGCTGATCAACAGGAAGATATGGCTGAGGAATGAAAATGAGTACAAAGCTGCTGCTGGTCCTCCAGTCCGTCTCTCTCTGAAGTCTCGGCCTGAGAAGGTGGGGGTGTTTGTAGATTATGAGGAGGGTCTGGTCTCCTTTTATGACGTTGATGCTGCAGCTCTTATCTACTCCTTTACTGGCTGCTGCTTCACTGAGAAACTCTACCCGTACTTTAGAAGTGCTACAGCTGAATTAGGTCCACCTGGCCTTGGAGGGCAGTGCACAACTGCGTGCCCCTGAAAATGGGAAGTCCACAATTTATAAATTAAGGTGGTGTATAAAATAGATGCAAGTATGTGCAAGTAGAAAGGCAAGTGGGAATGTGATACAAACACAACTCAGACAGAATTTACCTGAAATTCAATGTGAATTCCAACTTCTTGGTGGTTGTTGTGAACCTCAGGGGGCAACTCCCAAAAGGGAAGCGAGCAACAAGGGTCCTTTTCAAAGGCAACTAAGGTATCACACAAAACAACGCAAAAGTAGTGAAAGCAAACTAGCAAACTAGCACACTAGCACACGGTGCAAACAAAAACAGTAAATCACTTATCCACGGGACTCCCACTGTTGCCACTGCTGGTTACGGTCTCTGCCAACTGCCACACGCTCGCCGCAGACTCCAAACGCTTAGTGACACGGTCTCTTTTGTTGTAGACCACCATACTCTCAACAACAGCAGCTTCCTTCACCAGCCCTTATACTCTCCACTGATTAGGAGAGTGGAATCAGCCGCGCTCCTCAGGTTGCTGGCTGCAGCATTGGGGGCGGGGCAAGGTGCTGCTGGTGGCAGAGAGGGAAAACACACAAGCACAACATCCCATATCCACATAAACGGCCCACGGGGTCGTGACAGTTTGAATAATACCTATTCAAACAACAAACACCGGCTGGCCATAGCTCACTCACTGTAGAATATATGCAAGTTTCTCTTGGCAGTCCTAATGAATTCATTTGTGTGCCAGTTTTTGGTATTCAAGTCAAAAGAACATTTTCACAACGACACCTCAGGATGACCTAAAGAAACCACTTGGATTCTCAAGGTAGTTCAATTGGAAAACATAAACAACGGCAAACGAAATCAACAGCATATCTATCCAAGGTCTGCGAGACATTAAGTAAGTAAGTTTCCCTTAATAATGGTATGATGACCAAATTCTGGAGATGTGTCGGTCCGTAGCCCTCTCCACAGAATTAGGGACAAATTCAAGTCAGGTACCTATCAGGTGCAGCTACCTGGCTGCAAAAATGACAAAGCAGGTCTTCCATCAAGTGTGAGCAATAAGCAAAAGGCAGATGAGCTTCACTTGCTTGCCGTTCCTTACATCCAAAAAGCTTGAGAGTGTTTGGCCCGATCCCAATGTCCCCCCTCACGGACTCACAGACTCTGAGGCGCGTTCCCGGGAAGTCCGTGACGGCTCAGGGCCATCCCACTGTCAAATCGTCAAGTGCGCGAGGGCTCTCTCGCCGACATTTTAGACCCTTTTGGTAAGTCCGCATTTCTGCAGACTTTGGCTGAGGGAATTGCCCCCAGTTCATAGCGGTATGACGTGAAACACGGGGGTTACCCATAAACTGTATGGGGTTACCAGGGGAAGCCCGCAAGCGAGAGAAATATCACGGCAAATCCGCGTTATTGGTGAAGAAGAAAACAGTAAACAAACATCGACACCAACGCTGATGTCAAAATGGTTGAAAGTTCTCTTAACTTAAGATGCTGCACAGAACACATGAAGTCAGAGGAAAGCAGTCACCTCATTACACATTGAGTTTATTCAACTATTTATTATTAAATAAAATATCATGCCAACAATAAACATAAATGGCTCCTATAAAAACAGTTGTGAAAGAATGGGTCGCTCTCAAGAGCTCAGTGAATTGTGAATTGAAGCGTGGTACTGTGATAGATTGCCACCTGTGCAATAAGTCCATTTGTGAAATTTCCTCACTACTAAATATTCCACGGTTAACTGGCATTATAACAAAGTGGAAACGACCGGGAACAGAAACTCAGTCATGAAGAGGTAGGCCACATAAAATCACAGATCAGCGCATGCGCAGAAGCCACCAACTTTCTGCAGAGTCAATAGCTACAGCCCTCCAAACATCGTGTGGCCTTCGGATTAGCTCAGGAACAGTGCGTAGAGAGCTTCATGGAATGGGTTTCCACGGCCAATCAGCTGCATCCAAGCCTTACATCACCGAGTGCAATGCAAAGCGTCGGCTGAAGTGGTGTAAAGCACGCCGCCACTGGACTCTAGAGCAGAGGAGACGTGTTCACTGTTACAAATCACGCTTCTCTGTCTGGCAATCCGACGGGCGAGTCTGGGTTTGGCGGTTGCCAAGAGAACGGTACTTACCTGACTGCATTGTGCCAAGTGTAAAGTTTGGTGGAGGGGGGATTATGGTGTGGGGTGGTATTTTCAAAACATTTTGGACAATTTCATGCTCCCAACTTTGTGTAAACAGTTTGGAGATGGCCCCTTCCTGTTCCAACATGACTGCACACCAGAGCACAAAGCAGGTCCATAAAGACCTGGATGAGTTTGGTTGAACACCTTTGGGATGAATTGGAGCGGAGACTGCGAGCCAGGCATTCTCGTACAACATCTGCGCCTGACCTCCCAGATGCGCTTCTACAAGAATTCCAATGAACACAATCCTAAAAGCTGATTACCAGTTTTAGAACAGTATTTTGATGTTTTTTAAATGGAAAATCTAGTGTTTGCAGGTGTTGTATCATATTTTTAGATTAAACATTGATTACATTTATAAGATATTTATGTCAAATGATATAATAAAACTTAACTAGTCTGATTATTTGTATTTTAGCAGTGTTCAATTTTAATTATAGGTAATTGAATGGTTTTTACAGGTCTATATGTTCTTCAATACACATTAAACGCCCTAAAATTACACAAATGTTTTTGTAAAATGAAAGTTACAAACTGTATTGTCATTATGGAATATTACCGTGCCTCTAAAAGTTAGTTATTTTACAATATTTTTCTGCCACAATATTCCCGATTTTTCACCTTTTTTTAAACAGTGTATGTGACTGTACGGATCCCCCCTAGTCCCACTTTGTCGAAAAAATAAAATTATAATTTTCTCGTGGCCTCAAGATAAGTGTATATATCTCCCCAAAGCAGTGCACAGGGCCTGCTCCAGCTACCGCCCCTCCTTCAAGCGCTCCTTAGTGATAAGGATAGATTTACTTTTATATAAACTTAGGGGTGAGTTATGCTATGGGAACGGCAGCGCCAACATCGTAGCTGCCCAGAGGAGGGGAAAGAGAGCGGGATCAGAGCTATGTTGGCCCAGCTTGGACCTAAGGCTGCTCCTAAACCTCTGGTCTGGACAAAATGGGACTCGGGTTGGCCAAGAAACGAAAATCAGAGACTGCTGTGCTCAAATGTTTACAGAGACTTGCTTATTAACATCCTGGATCAAGCAGTCCATGCGCAGTTTTCAAGCTGTGAGGATAACGGCCACATTATCATCTTGCTGCTGTTTACATTCACTTAAAATCCGCGAGTGAGTCCTGCTGAAACAGGCGTTTCTCCAGGCTGGTTTCTCTCTCTCTCTCTCACTGCTACACCGGGTAGAAAAGGAATTTGCTCAGAAAGTTAGGCCTATACTGAAAAGCAAGCAGGCAGTACAACCAACTATGATTTGATCTCATCTCCCTTTCAGCATTCTGGACAGCGCCGTTGTTCCTAAGGACTTCACAATTTCACAGCACAAATGTGGAGTTTAGGGTAATAACATGGCAGAATATTTTACCAAACAGCGTATAGGCCTACTTGCCAGCATATGGTGCACTTTATAATCTCAAAGATTATCCGAGATTCGTTTTCCTAAAATGCTATGTATATAAATAAATGTATGTTGTTTCATTTTATTTTTAAATGTTACTATATTTGAATATAAGTTTAATAATCTGTTAAATTCTGTGTGTGACATGAAGCTAGGTGCGAACTATGGGGGAGCTTGGTTCCTCTTAAGAAATGAGCTCCCCTAAACATGATTTGTGACATTTGGGGGGGGTCTCTTGACATTATGCTGTTTTTGCCATTCACTGCTGTTAACTCTGTATCATAGATGCTTAAAATCAGGAGTTTCTGGCTTTATCCACTCAAAGAGAGCGATCACCGACAGTCCGCAGTGCAGTGTTATCAAACATTTAGATAATCAGGGAAATACCTACTGAATTTCAGAGTTGGTTGCAGGCTGCTGCTAATGTAACTCAATCCAGCAACAGAAAGCAGCTTATATCAGCCTTTCACGAGCTGGCAGAAATACTTCCATTAATGGCGTATTAAAGCCCATTTAGTCTGCGGAACAAATGTAGACACTGTACATCTACTGGTTCTGATATTTTAACAGAACCCTCTCTTTGCGCATAGCATGACTTTCTTTTTATATCTTCTCTATAACTCATTTTGCTCTTTGTTAAATGCCAGACGTTGGATTTATGGCCTATAAGATAAAATGTCTCCACTGAAAGTGATTTTAGCTTTCACTCAGCCGTCACTTAGCAGAAAACAATAATTAAAAATAAGCATGTAATTCAATACATTTATTTCTTTTCTGTGAAGTTAACTAAAGTAATTACTCATTTCTAACGATCATTGACCTCCGCTCTCTGTCCATGGTGCTGAAATACGCTACAATAGACGATGAGAGGCATTTTCACTGCGCTTTCTAAGTCACGGATCACATGCAAACATTAGTCTTTGAGAATGTGAGCAAAGCTACACGCCTGTTAAAACAGTTTTCAATAGCATAGTAGGTCCGTGACATCGTATCACATTAGCCTACCATTCCTTGGCTTATGCTGACACAAGGTAGGCCTACATGTGGAAAACGTTGTTTTGATACGTCTTTAGCAAGGATCTGAAAGTGTCAGGAGTCCGAGGCATTTCTTATTTCAGCAGGTAAAGTGTTCCAAAGATCAGGAGCAGCTACTGAGAATTCCTCGGTCACCGTTAGTTTCTAGCCCGGACTTGTGCTAACTTGTCAAACGTTTGAGCTCAATCGCGTAACAAAGGAAACAAAATGTGTCCATACACAGATAAACACATTAAACAGAATGAGCTCCAGTCACCAGGTTTCTTCCGACCCAACTCACGGATAACGAGCTCTGTGGCCCACATGTAGGTTTCATTCCGCAAGCATGGGCAATCCTAAACGCAACAATTACTCACAATGTGGAGTTTAATACATAGGCCTACATCGTACAGCACTAAACCAACGCATTGGTATATTGTGCATAATAACTTACAAGAACATAACTCATTATGTTCTCACCAAAATAGCTTGTTTACTTCCTGTATTTTCCAGTTCCCCACGCTGCTGTTTGAGCCAGGAATGCTGTCTAAATTTAACATCTGCAGCAGTCCAACTAAAGCAGAACGTAGTATTTACAGAGGTTTAATTACCTAAATGTCCCGTTTCTTTAAGCTATTTCTTACTTACTTACAGATATTTAACTGTAAATAGCTGGGATATCAGGTGCTGAGCCAGCGGTGAGAGATTTATGTTTGCAAAGGTAGGCTATGTGTGCGTGGGTGGTCAAATAAAGAACTGTTGCAGCAAACCCTCTCCAGTATTGAGTTTGATGAAGCAGCTATCTCTGGGCTACACCTGCTACATTTGCATTACATATAAGCCTATACAGTGCATCATCCGGAAAGTAGGCTATTCACAGCGCTTCACTTTTTCCACAATTTGTTATATTACAGCCTTAAATTCCAAATTCTACAAACAATAGCCCATAATGACTATGTGAAAGAAGTTTGTTTGAAATCTTTACAAATGTATTAAAAATAAACAAAAATAACTGACTAGCCTATTTGATTAACTATTATTCAAACTTTATGGTTATGGCAGTAGCAGAGGGTTCTGGGATCGCCCTCTCGGCGCCGCCATTGCTGTAGCATAACTCACCCGGAAGTTAAATTAAAAGTTAATCAAATAGTCTCTATCCATAGTTATCACCAAAGGAGTGCTTGAAGTAGGTGGTAGCTGGAGCAGGCCCTGGGGAGAAAAGCTGCTCCATTGTGCAGGCTCCTTTTATATACACTTATCCTGTGAATCCATATTTTCACATGCTGAGGCCTCCCTAAATTAATGGATCAAGATCTGAATTGGAACTAAGGATTAACGGTTATTTCATGTAAACTCATTATCATAACTGCAAAGCCCATGTTCATCCTTTAATGCAATATGTTTTCTTTGTCTTTGTTGTTAATGTGGAGTTGAGAAACTGAGGGAGCTTTTCTTATGGGGAAACATTTGGCCGCCCAAATGTTCATTGCACAATGAAAAATGATGTGATACTTGTTTTTGTGAACTCAAGTGGACCTAAGAAGAAAGTATCGAGGAGCGGCGCAGTTTAGAAGTCGGCCATGTTGCCTACGTGGCTGTAGTTTTTAGGGGTTTATATTAGGGAAAAGAAGGAGAAGCCTTCAGACATTATTTCAGAGGGTGGAGGGAAAAACATCTCTGACCAAATTGGAATAAGAATTAAATACCATTGAACATCAATATAATCTTAAGTCTTAATGTTCACTAATTTTGTATAATTTTCAGCCAATTCGAGTGACTTTGGGGTTTCCTGAGGAATCTTTAGGATTTTCTAGGTTCTGAAAAGCAGGATAAAACTCTCCTTTATATTGACATTAACAAAATCGAACTTATCTCCACTTCTATTTTATTATTTTCTTTAATTATAACATCATGTAATCACTATAATAATTGTCCTTTTGATATATTTTGCACTTTTTGTATGTTTTTTAATAAATTATTGAAAATTGAGAAGCAGACTATTGATTTGTGCCTCTCGTTTAATGTTGTGATGACATTCGGGGAAAGAAAAAAAGGACACAACAATAGCTTTGGATAGAAATGGTATGAGTGAAACCGACTGATAGTTCTCTGCCTGAGTAGGATTGAGGGAGGGCTTTTTGATTAGGGGCGTAACCCGAGCCCTTTTGAAAGAGGTTGGGAACACATGAGAAGGACTAATGATTACAAAGTTCTAAATATGAACATTTAAACAACACTGGAACTAAATAATGTATGTGAAAAATGTCACTTATGCAGTGTTTCTTTACTTTTGCCCTGTAATGTGACAATCAGAAATCTGTCAAATAAAGAAAATATTGTAAACTGCAAAGTGAAAAACTGTAAAGGGAAATTACAGGCTAAGCCTTGAGCTGAACACTGGAGTGTTTGTGGGATTGTAAAGGAAGTGTGCTGATCAAAAGATAAAGTATGTTCTTTTTTGCACTGACCTCTTTGTTATGTTGTCTATTTATAGTTACATGTTATTTTGGCTGCTGTATACTT
>NW_025737756.1:0-4904 GCF_021292245.1 Micropterus dolomieu
ACACACACACACCGTTGGCGCTGCGCTAAAAGTCATCTGTCAGTGATGCAGTTACCCAAAATTTCCTGAATGAAGTTAAAGCGTGTCATGTCGTTGGAAGAAAGCAATCTGACTTGGAAAAATACAGGAGGCCGCCTTACAAACGAGTGTGTGGAGGATATAGTCGTTTCACCGCAAGGTTTTGATGCTGTCATTAAAACCTTACACTCCAGTCCAGCAGGTGGCGCTAATGCACCTAAAACGGTTTATTTATGTAGGCCTGTGCTTTGGCTGCCAGTGTGTATTTCTTGTATATAAAGTATGTAGGCTATGTAAATGTAATGTAACCGCAGGTAAGGACACGTGGAAGTTAAAATACTGAAATAAATACTGATAATTTGGGCGGTTTTGTGTGCGGTTTGGCGGTTTTTGAACAGTTTTTGGGCTGGAATTCATGAGCAGGATCTGGCAACACTGCAGCCAGGCTTAGTTAATCCTGGTCCCTTATCTATCAAAGTGTTTTTTTCAGTTATGCCATGTTCTTATGTATGTGTTTTGCATATTTTTCATTAGCCTGCATTAGAATAGCAGTTTGTGGTTATTAGGTTTCATAAGTGGAGAAGATGCGTGCACCATACTTTGCAGACAACGAGCATCAGCGAGTAGGTTTACGTGGAATAAAAGCACATGTGAAGAAAAATGATAAAGTAACACAGATACAGCAATAAAACAGCGAGAGAAAGTGTGGCCGCCTATAGTGGACCGACTGAATGTGTAAGAAGCTAAAAATATCACTGCTCTTTACTGAAACTGTCAGAATTGTAATGTTATATTGAGCCTTAAGAGTGAACACCAGACGTAAATGTATGGCACACACACTATGTAAGAGATAGCCTACACTGTAAAAAAATAAATCGTAAAATTACGGTAAAAAGTCCGGCAGCAACGTTGCCAACCACTTACCGTCAAATTACAGTAAAAAACCTTCAATTATTTTACAGAAAAATTTTGTTTTCTGAAAATGGATATTTACCGTATACATTTTCTGTATTTCTGTCGAACTGCTGTTAAAAGAAAAAAAATCTCATTAAAAAATTCTCTGTTGAATGTTAATCTGTATAAAAACCTAAAAATATTGCAGAAATACCTTAAAATTACATAATTAAAAAGAAGACTGCTGTTTTAATACAGTATTATCTGATATATTTTTAAGATAATCCGATCCATCTACAAGAACTCCTTGTCAAAGTAAAGACTTTTCTATGTAAAGCAAACAGAAAATGTTGTAAATTTACCTGCAGATACCCTAATTTAAAGCCCAATACCAGAATATTAATAGATTTAAACTTTTATTTTATGCCATTATCCAATCGATTTACAGTAAATTCCTGTTAAATATTGGTTTTATCTTGTACAAAAAACCAAGATCATGTGATATTAAGTTACAGAAACATAATTTTAACAGTTATTGCTTTACATAAACATTATTTGACAGTAATTACACAGTTTATGACCCAGGTTGATCGGCTTTTATCCATCCGAGCTTGCCAATCCGTGAACACTTGAACCCTCTGCTGTCGATAGCAACACTGTTTACAGGCGCTTCAACACCTCAGCCTGTGCTGTGGTGTCCATAGAGAAAGCTGTTTTTACATGTCTGTGTTTAAGCTCTTAAGCTTTAGCTCTTCATAGGCTGCTTTTGTAACACAGTGTCTTTGCTTTGGAGAGATTAGTTTTACTCTTGTGTTCCTGTCTATACTTTCAGATATCAGGCTTATTTTACTGGTCATAATAAATGCAAAAGTTAAGTTTTTGGAAGAGTAAAAATAGGTCATTTTAATTTTTAACAGATATTTTGGACTTGTATTTGTCTTGTATTCAGCCAATGGTTTGAAGTGTGTATGAACTTCAATGAGTCACTATTAGCCTAAAGCTGTGCAAGCTATCTATTGTTATAAATGGGGGGAAAAAGGGCATCACAGATGGCGTTTAGGTCAGTGTATTTCTACAAATTACGGAAGTGTGCCTCTTTTTCCCTCTGAATTTCCAGAACGCATAAGGCTGCTCTTCAACTACCAATAATATGTTGTGCTTGTGGAATATGTTTCTGGGTGTAATTTCTAAGGATTAACTTACTACTGCTCTCCTGTCTCAAAAATCTCCTCAGTGTGTTGAAGAAGAAAGGAGGCTCTCCAGGAAGGGAACTTTGCATACTTTGGGCCCACAGGTATGTTTTGCAATTGGTAGAAAACATTATAGATTAACAAGTTGATGTTGACTTGTCTCTTCTGACACGTATAGAGAGTAGTAAACAGTCAGAAACCCAAAACATCTGTGTATGCACCCTGATGAGTATACAATTGGGATTTGATTGTTGCTCACAAAGCCTAAACAGCAACACTTGTGCCACTTTCAAGCAAATATCTTTTATTGTTTGCAGTTACCTCACTATTTAAACACACATCAGTGACCAGAGCTATGTTTAGGGATCGGATATATTGACATTTGGAATGAGCAACAGAAAGTTTGCTTCTCAACATACTAGGGCTGAAACGATTCATCGATTAAATCGATAAAATCGATTCATAAAATACATCGACACAAATTCTTTGTGTTGATGCTTCGTTTAATCCATGTTTCACAGGGACATTTATTACTGTCGCACATCGTGCTTACGCCCAAGCAAAAGCACTTCCTAAACGAAGCATCAATGAATCTTTGAAATAATCTATAGAAGCTTCGAATACTAAAATCATCGTTAGCTGCAGCCCTACAACATACAATGCGCTTGTTAAACAGGTGTGTTGATGACGTACTGGCTTTTTACACACTAAGGTTTTTACTTGCGGCCTCTCTGCTGGCCATTAAGTTGGCTCTGTGTTTGCGTCTATGTGGAGACGCTCATCCCTGACACAGAGAGCAGGGCAGAGGCTTCACCGTGATATGAAAGATGTAGGACACATACCATTAACATCACTGGACATGTGAGTATGTGCAGTTCTTAAGTATTTCTGTATTGTTTTTGTCTCTCTAGCAACTGTTGAAAAGAGGAGGGAGATCATCGTCAGGGCAACTGGTGTCTACCGCACAATAAACCACACAGTAAACCAACCACACTGTAAGTCACACAGTCTAACACGAGCAACCAAGGAAGAGTGAGCCTGAGAGCACTTCACTGGCTCAGCTTATGTGCCCCACTGATTGCCGCTGATCAGCTCCAGCTGCGGGATTTACGCAGCGCCAGGCTCAGGGCCCGGGTACACCTGCAGAAAAGAGACAAGCACAACCCACAGACCTCACGGGTCGTAACACAGCTGTTTGAATAACTGCTGCTACTAAACTTTCACATGATCAACAAAATCAATGTGCGACTAACGTTAATGATTTTCGCCCGCACACTGTGCAGCACGGTGGCACATCGCTAGCGTCCTCTCCTCCCTCACAGGACAGCTACGTGACAGGTGGCAGTAGGTGACGGTGAAAATGAGCAGAGGAAAATATGAGCGCTACGTTTCGGTCTGGCTGTAAATGTACAGTGTAGGTTACAGTTTGTCCGTTAATTAAAGTCTGTCTGTTCTCCAACTGCTGGAAAAGTGAAGGCAGTTAGCGACAGGTAACGTCTCCTCTTCAGACTGCGGTCTGGAAGCTTCATTGGTTTTCAAAATGGCTTCTTTCGCCACTTGCATAGCGTTGGACATTGCATCCAATTCTTTTTGAGTTTGGCTATTTTCATGGAGCTCTGCTAGTTGTTTTTTCTCATATTGTCTAGCGTACCTTTGCAGTTGGAGATCTATTCCTTCCAGTTGTTGAATGACTGCATCCACGTCCACTTTGATTTCTTGGTCAGATATATCTGCTTGTTCTTGGCTGACGTCCATGCCCAGATTGTCAAAGAACTTCTCAGAAGGGACCGTTTCCTCGATGCAGCTCATTTTTCTTCTCTCTTAACGACTGTGTTAACCACCGCTTGTTTTTCTGGGCTCTGTACACGAAGCTCAGTTGTAAATGATTGATTAGACTGAGGAGCTGAAGTTTCAGAATGTGTTCACTCTGTGGCTTTGATCTTCAGAATGTGGAAGCAGGCAGTGACATCACTTTCCCCTCAGAACGGTGTTTATGACATCATCAACATTATGACATCGTCTAAATTCTGATCGATAAAGAACAGGAAGTGAGGGAACCTTTCACACAGCATGGTGTTTATGAAATGGTAAAAAGACAGAGGATCAAGTCTGAATCTACACATTTTTATACACAGAACGTATCTTCCTGTTGTCTACGTCTTCTCGCATAAGAAGCAATCAATCGCTCCCAAAATCTGGCAGCAATACTGTTTTTCCACTGTTTGAACACAAACATCCTCTCGCATTAACCCTTTCTGGTCTGCCCTGTCCAAACCTGGGCCAACGTCCCAGAGAAGTTCACACATCCTAGCAACTTTTTTGATGCAGCTGATAACATTAATATCTTGCAAGTATTGATTTATAATTTACTGGGGCTATGCTGAAGTTTGTCTGCAGAGGAGATGCTGGATCATCAGCCAGCACACAGCTGAAACACAGAAGTTTTTAGAAAGTCACACAGACCCAGGTGAAATACAGGCAGCCTCAGATACAAGCAGGTCAGACCCTAATGGAGGACTGAGTTAATGCTTAGCAAGGGAAGCTGGTGAGGCACATACTGACACATTTCAGAAGGAAACGAGGAGCCATAGAGGTTAGCTCCGGTTCGCTCATACTTGCTAACCCTCGTGATTTTCACAGGAGACTCCCGTGTTTCATTGCCCTCTCCCAGTTTCCTCCCGGGCCGGGCTGTTTCAAGGCACTTTGGGGGCCCCAGGCAAAAGGGATCTGGAGGGCCCTATATCGAACTAAGCTGAACGCCCCAACCCTTCAGGAATCTCATAGACACAAAATTCCAATCTT
>NW_025737757.1:0-1151 GCF_021292245.1 Micropterus dolomieu
TCCAGTACTGAGAGCTGGTACTAAATGGTCAGATTCCTGACTTTGTTTGCTTTTTTCTTTGATCAGAAAGTTCCTGAAATCAAAATTTTACTAATTTTTTAAAATTTAAATTATTCTTATTATCCAGAATGAACCAACAACTGCCAAGGATATGATGACGGCAAATAAAAGTATGTTGGTGGTGAGGAAAGAAAAACAAATACATCTGAAGCAGCTGCAGACAGGAGGAGATGTCAGCCTTGACGTGGGCTTGTTACAAAAGGGATGTCAGTTCAAATCTGTACCAGCTCAGCAGAGACCATCGAGAGGCCCTTCAACAACAACATCCAACCCCCCCCACACCCCCAAACACTCTCCACCTCCCCTTCTCTGTGCCTGTGGCGGATCTGCTCAGTGGACAACAGTTGGGAGTCTAGGCTATTCTTTGTGGCACCTCAGTGTGAACATCAGAGAGCTTCACGAAACTCTTCCTTGGACAAATAAAGGAATAGTTTCTCTCAAAGCTAAAACCTCTCCAACAAAATCAATATTTAACAAAAAAATTCTTTTTTTCCTTGTCTGCAGCACAAACATTTGGCGATAAAAACACTTATGTTTGATTATGTTCCATGAGTGGGATTCAGCATTTCTGAGCTGAACTACTCCTTCAATAAATTGCTTCACGGTTTTAAGGGCTCGTATCTTCTCCTTTGACTCATCGTTGTCCCTGCAAACAGAATATGGGTGTCCTATCCCCGCTGGTGCTGTCTGACCCCCCGGCCGCGGAGTGACTGCAGCTGTGAGTCAGAGGGCTCAGACTCGCACTGCAGGGCAACATTCTTTCAGTCAGACCCCGGGTCTGTTTACTTGCACTGACTCACTCAACAACAAGCTCCACAACAACTCAGAGCAGCAAAATATAGATGCTGCTACCAGAGCTGAAAGCGCTCACTCCATTAGCGGACTAATCCAGGGTCTTGGTCCACTCATGTTTTTTAAATTAGTTGTTTGTTTTTGGTCTTATTACTGGGAATGAGCTGTATTTATTAAGCAGAAAGTAGCTGGTTTGAGGTTCTCAAATGTGAAGATGTGCTTCTTTTCCTGTTTTTATATGGTAGTTATTTAAGAAATCTTTGGGCTTTGGAGCTCTTGGAGCTGACAATGTTTTAAAT
>NW_025737758.1:0-1959 GCF_021292245.1 Micropterus dolomieu
CCATCTGACAGAAAGACTGATGGATGTTCTGTGTTGAAGTCCAACACAAGACTGGACATGTGTTGATAGATTACAGTGGTGGATTTTAACTCATTTAACAGAGTATTTCCCTTGTATACTACTTCATAACTTACACATCTCAGAGGCACCACATGTGTCTGGCAGCTTTAATTACGTTTCAGATTACAAGTTTTCATCCCCTTCCTGTCCAGTTAAAAACCACGTGTCTCCAGTTGTGGGGATTTTGAATACACGTGATATTCTGACGTGTTCCTTCACGGGCTGAGAAAATCCTTCTCCTTCTAATCAGCTGGATAATGCATCACCACAAGAGTTGAAAACAGGGCAGTTTTTAGTTCAAATGAGCTCAACCTTAAACATCAGCAGTAAAATGCAGCACACAGATTAACGCAGCAGTAAGCACAAATCTCCAAAGGTGGTGACTGTGAATGTTTGTGATGAACTGCAGCATGAAGAGTTCCTTTATGGGCTGAGAAAATCCTCCTCCAGCTAAATAAATTGATTGTTATCTGGGCCTAAACAGAGATTATGAAATGGCTGAATATCTCTGTGCTGTCAGAGATATCAAGCAGCTTCTTACCAAGTTCAGACTCAGTGACCCTGCAATTAAAACAGGGAGACATAAAAAGTCCTGGTTACCAAGAGAGGATAGAGTCTGTCAGCACTGTAGGACAGGTGAGGAGACAGAGACACACTTTCTCCTGAAATGTGATAAATGTAGAAGCAGAAGAAGCAAATTTTTGAGAACCTCCATCTATTAATAGATTTTAAAGAACTTGAAGATAACAGTAAATTGAGAATAATCCTAGGAGAAGGACAGACGGCAAACCTCACCGCCATGTATGTGTCCCTGTGTCCCAACCTGAGGGACAGCGAGGGACGCTGCATGGCAGGTCACATCTGGTTCACTTTTATTTGTAGTAAACGTTGCATCTGTATTTATTAGTTTTAGTTTTTGTAATGTATAACTGTTAAATTGACTGGGTTTGATTAGATTAATCTTATAATGTCATATTAAAATATTGTAAACTTTTGATTCTGAAACCTTCATCAGAATCAGAATCTGCTTTAATGCCCAGGTGTGTGTGCACATGCTAGGAATACTTTTTTTGTAGAAGTATTAACACACTATACAATCCATAATAATTATTTACAACCAGATAAATGTCTCATATGATCAGGCACAAATCTGTCAGCTTGGTGCTGTGGTGTTGTGGAGCCTGACGGCACAAATGAGCCTCCAAAGCACTTTGAGGCTCGGGGCTGGATGAGTCTGTGGCTGAAGGAGCTCAGCTCAGCATAGAGAGGATGAGAAGGGTTGTCCATGATGGTTTTCCCTCTCATCCTCCTCTCGGTCACTGCCTCCACACCGTCCAGTTCCACGCCCACCACCGAGCTGGCCTTCCTCACCAGCTCGCCCAGTTTGTTGGCGCCACAAATCCCGATGCCTCCTCCCCAGCACGCCACAGTGAAGATGATGACACTGGCCACTACAGACTGGTAGGACATCTGTAGCAGCCTGGTGCTCACACTGAAGGACCTGAGCCTCCTCAGGAAGAACAGCCTGCTCTGTCCTTTCCTGTAGAGGGCCTCGGTGTTGTCAGTCCAGTCCAGTTTGTTGTTGAGGTGCACCCCCAGGAACTTGTAGGTGTCCACCATCTCTACTGCCTCACCCCTTATAACAACAGGGTTGTGGGGCCTTTTGCTGCGTCTGAAGTCCACCACCAGCTCCTTGGTTTTTCCTGGGTTGAGCTGGAGGTGGTTGCTGTCGCACCATCCGATGAAGCTCTCAATCAGGTCTCTGTACTCGTCCTCGCTGTCATCTGTGACACAGCCGACAATCTTCTGGAGGTGGCTCGTCCCAGAGTCGGAGCAAAAGTCAGAAGTGTGAAGAGAAACGGTGCCACGGGCCTGAAGTTGCAGAGGTCGCTGGAACGT
>NW_025737759.1:0-16715 GCF_021292245.1 Micropterus dolomieu
CTGCAAACTCGCCTGACCTTAACCCTATAGAAAATCTATGGGGTAATGTGAAGAGGAAGATGCGATACGCCAGACCCAACAATGCAGAAGAGCTGAAGGCCACTATCAGAGCAACCTGGGATCTCCTAACACCTGAGCAGTGCCACAGACTGATCGACTCCATGCCACGCCGCATTGCTGCAGTAATTCAGGCAAAAGGAGCCCCAACTAAGTATTGAGTGCTGTACATGCTCATACTTTTCATGTTCATACTTTTCAGTTGGCCAACATTTCTAAAAATCCTTTTTTGTATTGGTCTTAAGTAATATTCTAATTTTCAGAGATACTGAAATTGGGATTTTCATTAGTTGTCAGTTTTAATTAAATGAAATAAACATTTAAAATATATCAGTCTGTGTGTAATGAATGAATATAATATCCAAGTTTCACTTTTTGAATGGAATTACTGAAATAAATCAACTTTTTGATGATATTCTAATTAAAGACCAGCACCTGTATGGTCACGTCCGGTGCCGCTGGTTGCAAAAAATCTATATGGCAGCGCCCTAACGGCCAAACTCGAGGCTTCAAAATGGCAGTCCACAAACCAACGGGTGACGTCACGATGACTACGTCCACTTCTTATCCATCTGTGGTTCCAGAGGGAGATGCGCAAAATCTGATGTAACTTGAGTCAGCATCAGTTGGGTCTGAGGACTACAAGTGTGAAAATGAATCTGGGGGTGTGGAGTTAGAAGTGAGCTTACCAGACCTCTGTGGCCTGCTCCTTATTTCTGCTTGAGGCTATGTTAGCTTCTACTAGCAAAACTCTCCAACTAAACTGTCAGCAGTCGAGTTGCATTGCGGGTAATATAGGCACCAGGTTTTGACAAGGATGAAGAATGCTTCATCACTCCGAGGAGTGTAATGCTAAATCTGAAAACCAAAGTAGTCATATAGGGGAGTAAAAAAAACATTTTCCAGTCATGTGGTGAGGTAGAAGTATAAAGTTTTATAAATGTAAAGTACAAGTAGTTTAAAATGATGCTAAGTACTTGAGAAAATATTTTTTGTTCTTCAAATGCTTTTGATAAAAGCACCAAATGAGTAAATGCAAATACTTGCACCACTATTGGCTTTGTGTGTGTGTGTATCGCTTCAAGTATCGCTAAATTTGCATAAAGAACAAAGTCCTACTATTGATGTGCAGAGCAAAATGAGGTGTCATTGATATGAATGTTTTCCAACAGTGAGAGGAGAAGTAACATGGTGGAACCGTGACAGATACATTTCTGCTTCTGCCATATACAGCAGAGGTGAATTCAATGGGTGGTGCTGATTGCGTTGAAAAACTCCTACTACTACATAAAAATTGCATTTACCTCCAATGTATTTAAAAGGGCGGAATAAATATCAGAGACCAATTGCTAAAACTATCTGCATAGCCAGATACTATATGTAATATAGGTGAACAGACAATTTAAGACAGGTCTGTCAGCTATATTGTTCAGGGGGCCACATTTTTCAGAAAGCTGCGGCCTCGGGGCTCGAGCTGCTATTCTCATTATGTATGTACACTTGACACACCACCACATTTTCTACATTGCAAAAGTAGCCTAATCATAAAAACAAATGTAAACAAATGTATTCTATAAAACATCATATCAGCCATTTGGCATGTAGTTCGAATTTAGATCAATTCTGACATCTCTTACTTAACTACACCACAGCATTTCCTGTAAACATTTAAAACCTTCCTTCATGTTTTCTGTCCGTTTTCTTGAACGAGTCGGCTCTATGATCCGTCTCTTTTAAACTCATTAGTAGGGTGCCTTTTGTTATTGACATTTTACTTTTTAACCATCAATATGAAAGAATATTTCAATGTATTGCAAATGAAGAATCTTGCATATTCATTTCAGCAAATAAGACTGTAACTCACACAGTGACCAAGTGGTACTAAATGAAGAGTCGTTTGGGAGCTGAAGGTTTGAAGGATTTATTGTGGCAAACAGGAGTTTACATTTTATTTATTTATAAATAGGGCTGATCTGCAAGCCGGCAGTTGAATAGGCCTGGTTTAAGAGGTTCAATATGTTTGCAGGGCCCAATATAAGGCCAATGTGAAGTGACATTTCCCAGGATGAGAGGTTGCCCTTCCAGGCATTTACTAACCTGCAGTGGTTTCTGTTGAGAATCAGGTCAAGACAAGCACAAGTCATGTCATCTGAAACAATTGAACAGTGTCTTCCCACATTAATAATCTGCTATAGTAACTTAGAGGAATGTTTCCCCCAAGCAGTAGTCACTGGAAGGCTTCACCTCAAAGTGTGGGAGCCTGTGTTTGAAGTTTATGTGTCACAGTAAACAGCTTTTACTAGAGGGTGCTGACTCACACACAGTACAGTATAGTATTTGCTTGAGACTTTAAAAAGAACTTAGGAGGATGGAAGCTGGAAAGACAATTTTTTTTGTCATCAAGTTAACAAGATCAATGGATGTGTTTATATTGTAAAGATAAGGAGATCTGAAACAATTGGCAAACTTTTAACAGTGGTACCAAAATCAACGCGAGTAAACGAGTGCTGGCGAGTGCCAGGATTCCACCCCCTGTTTTAGATTTACTATGTTAACATGGTGTGAAGTAAACAACACCTGATACTGACAAATCAAAGGCAGCGAGCAGTAATGAGGAACAGCATAATTTCCTTGATCAAATGTTAAAGAAGGGTTCTGATTTACACGTAACATTTGGTTTATCTGATTATAAGAACGGCACTGGATGGTTTAAAGGGAGAGTAGGTAATTCTGCGGAAGGATTGCTGATTGTTTGAACTCACCTGCCAAACAAATACACCCCTCCCTTCAGTGCTTTCTCAGAAGCTCCGCGCTCCAAATTTCAGTTCTCAAGCACTGAAACGGCTTCACCGTTGCCTGGTCATGTAAATTTTCAGATCTTTTCCACTCTCCCGCTGCCCCGTCACTCCTGTGCACAAGCACTAATTGGTGCCAATTGGCTGGAACAATGTTGTGTGGCAAGGTTCACACCACTTTCTCTGGTTTCCATTTACAGAGCCAGGGCTGTGTAGGAAAACTCATTCAGGTACACACAGTTATGCAAGGTTACAGACCCTTTCATTTCTATGAATGCTTTTGTATCTTTAGGTAACTTTGGGGATTTTAGTGTTTGTAAATCTAAAGTTACAAATAACCTGGTTTCATGCAATGGATGCTTTTCCAATTTAAAGGGGCAATTTACACCCTCCCTTTGTTTCCCTGTTTCCTTTTCACTGTTGGCATGAGTCTGGAGGTCGTTAAGTGTGATTTATACTTCTGTGTTGAATCGGCAGCGTAACCTATATGCGTAGCCGCGTACCCTACGCTGTAGCCTCACTTGCACCTCCTCAAAGATAACTGCGTCGACTTTGCAGTTGATTCACAATTTCTGAAAAAACAGTTTTATTGGCTGAGCCTATCTAAAGCTAAGACTTTCGTCTTTTCAGCAGTATTTGCCATTTTATGGTATACGTTACGACAAAGCAAAAGCCATTTCCGGCAATCGGCAAAGCTAAAAACAAGGCTTACCTTGTCTGTTGCGTGCAACATTTTTGAGAGAGGTAGGGAAGAGATTTATTTTGCGTGGTGTGTTACAATAAAATGTTCTAAATAAATAACAATGTTTAAATTCAGAGGTTTGTACTTGTTCCTTATTTAGTTTTTACAGTTAGGCAAACCCAGATCGCTCAGTTACAATGGCATCTTAAAGAAAAGTGAGGCTTTACTATACACAAACACTATATTTAAAACATTCACACACATACATCTATATAAGAAAACTCACACTATACTACAAAAACTCTACTGATTGCACACTGTTTTTTCTTATAAAACATTGTTTTGTTCAAATTAAAATGCATTTGGATATGTTTTTGTGATACATTTTTATTGCTTGTTGTTCCACCTATACACTGTGCAGGTTTGTCTCATTTGAAATTTACCTTTGTAAAAGCCCCTAATTTTCTCCGAATTGAGGTATTTTCCAAAATTGCAAGGTAGTCATCAGGGTGTATACTTAAAATGTATTTATTTCTCTAATTAAATAACAAACTTAGACTGTGAAGCCTTGGTGAAGGTATGTGAGTATTTTTGCCCTTTCACTACTCTGTGCTGTGCTGCAGTGGCCATAATACTTCCATTCAACACAACTGCGTGGCATTTTTTTCCCCCCAGTGATACCCTTTTATCATTAACACGGGGACAGTGATGGTGTTTCCTTACATTTGTTGACCATTAATCTTAATCCAAACCACCACCATAGGAGGTTTTTTTCCTACTTTATTCTCACCACCAGAAATGGCAGTGGGGGCCATTCTGTCATTTATTCTGGGTTGAAAAGGTCCACCATTACACAGAAGGAGGGGGTAAATGACCAAGAGGTAATTTGGACCAAGCTGCCCCCTGATGCTATACCAATAAGCCTTGAATGAAAAACACATCCCCTTCCTCTCAGTCGTCCATTTAGGGAACCGTCTGTGGTCACCTTTGCTATATATCCTCAGTTTCTCCTGATTCTCTTTGGTCTTCATCACTCCCTCAGGGCTACTTTAGGAAGCCATTTATACCTAGTGTGGACCATGTCTATAAATAGTATTTGTAGATGTTTTAATGTTTGATGGTCAAGAAGAAATCTATAAAATAAGCTGAAGAAGATAATGGAGGTGGTGGCCGAGCTGACAACCTGACACTGTTGAGTGTATTAGCAGCAGAGAACATTAAGTATTATTCACTAAACTAGCCCCCAAACAGCAACTGTCAATGCGCTGTAAACGATAGCATGTGTAGCTGTTGAGCCAAGAGTTAGCATAAAATTTTGTGGGGTTACAGGTTATGTTAGTACAGAACTGGAATATACAGGTCCTTCACTTTCTCAAATGACCAAGTTCAAACCAATATGAACAATAATTTAATTAGGTCGTTTGAAAGCAACCCACCCACGCCTAATAAGAGCGTTTTGCAGGATTCTCGATATAAAACCAGTCAGCTGGAGAAAGCTTTTTCAACATAACCCATGCAGTTGTAAATGTTAAGTTAGCTAGAGCTGATACAATTTGTTAACAGCTGTTATTTTAGCTGTCAAATTTGCCAATTGCTTACCTCTGTCTGCAATCAAAGATTAACTTTTTCAAGAAATTTCTATGAATTTTGAGTGGTAAATTTGCCGGTGCTATCAGTGTAAACAGCATATGAGCGATGCTTGAATGAAAAGCTTGACAGGCATATCAACACCAACTAAGGGGTCAGTGGGTCTTATCTACTTGCATGATGAAAAGAGCGTGTGAGCAACAAATGCTACACCACATGCAGAGGTTTAAATAGAGATTTAAATAAACTTTGACCATTACAAGCAAGGACGTCCTAGTAATAAGAGATGTTTTGTGGTTGAACCAATTGTTCTGTGTTCAGTTCAGTGGAACACAAAGATTCCATTCATGGTATTCTGGAGTATTTTTATTTCAGACAAACAAAAAATCATTTGCATAAAATGTTAGCATTAATAAAAGCTGGATCAAACCAGACTGTTATTGTTCCTAAGAAGCACAGCGGTTGCTCAACAGGGCAGGTGGGGGTGTTGAGAAAGAGGGAACTACTGTCTGTGGCTTGCACAATAAGAAGGAAGATATTGATCATATTGTGCTTGTTTTTGTTTCACAAACCACCTTTACGAACTCACCAGAGACCGACTGACATACACTATTGTTTGTCCTTGTGTCTATAGGATTGTGTTTGTGCTTGACAAAGAGAGAACAGCGAAAGAGATGAAGCAGATGCAAGCCGTGAGAGTCTCTTCTTTTCAGACATTCCAAAGGCCATGATACATAGGAGTAAACACGATTTCTACCTCTATTGATTACTTGAGCACTGGTTGGAGGGCTTCAGGTTTATGTTGACTTATAAACAGCCTGGGGACTGGCTCTGATCGATGCAACAAAGAAAAGGCACAGGTTAGAAGGGTTGCTGTGAGCCTTCACTGGCTTTATAATAGCCAGAGGTTTAGGGTTATGCTCGTAACATACATGAAGTCGCTTTTCCAAGCATTTTAAGGCCCCTTAATGCCCATCTTTCAACCTCACTTTACTGCCTACCCTAACCTCATGATCCCGTTCTCGCCTCCTTTTGCCCTCTCTGCTCTTCCTCCTCCCCCACCCAGTTTTCTCTATCCTGCTTTAACCCCAATGTTGTTCCCTCTTCAACCATTTCATACAGTGGCACAGACTTCCGTATACTGCTCTCTAAGAGTGTGAAAATCAATAACATCATCTCAACACTGTCTCAATTTTCAATTAACGACTTTGAGGTCTGTCTCTCCAGACACATCCATCACATCAGATCAGCCTTTGAAACATCAGTTTGGACACAAACACAAGCACAGCTGACACCCTAAGTTCACAACACCACTCACAGCGGTGGGAAAAAACACTCAAATCATGTTCTTAAAGCTGCACTTCTGAATATTATACACAAATGATGGATCAACACTATGTGGAATATAAAGAGATTAGCTAGTAGTAACAAACCTACAGAGATTTATTATCCAACTCTGCAGTTCCTCTCAGCTATAAGCATTTTCATTGGTTTGGTTTTGCTCCATCATCCTTATTTCCAGCCACATTAGACAGATGTTATGAACGCTACATGCCCCGCAACAAACAGCAGACAGACAAAGTTACCAAGTTAATTGGTAAACATAGTGAAAAAATTGTTTTCTTGAATATTTCTATGATTATTGCATCTTGTTTTAATAATTACTTATGCCATAATTTATTGCTTGTAGAAAAATGACACAATCCTGAAGTAAATTGGTGTGGTCCATGTACAGCTAGTAGTGCATGCTGAATTTTAATCAGCAAAATGACTCACAACCACAGAAAATTGTATGTGTAAATGTGCAAATGTCTCACAACAAAATGGTACACGTAATAACATTGTAGGGCAATGACTCTTTGCTTATGTACAGTATTTGAGTAAACATACTTTTTTACTTTCCATGCTGATCCCCACCACCCACCACACACACACACACACACACACACACACATTAAAAAACAACTATCAACAAACACTGTTCTCATCAGCCCCCATGCAGTAGGTTAAGTATTGTGTCAATAGCTCGACAACCATGCCCTCTCAACATACCCACCATGGAAATCTTTTCCCTCATCTGAACTTGATAAACAACGAATAGACTCTCTTGCTATCTGTGTCTTCTTGTGGAACTAGAAATGCTTTTAGAAAACGAAAACAAAGTGATAAATCATTAGCAGATCAGTAACAGAAGATGAATCCTGTCTGCTCCACCCTCCCTGAATCCAGATGGGAGCCACTGAAATCATCCTCCTTGCATTCCCGTTTTACCCAGCAGTCAGCAGACTGGCAGACACCGAGGCCGTCTTTGATGATAAAGGTAATTAACATGGCAATTAACAAGGCTCTATATTGCTGACGAGGTCAGTCAGATCATTTTCACTTTTCCACTCCTATAGACAGGGGGATATAAGCATATACAGTATGTGTGTCAGGTAAGGTACTCAAAGGGGCTCATGGGAAAACTGTAATTAGGTGTAACTGTTTCTGTAATGTACAGACATGTGTTGAGCAGATTTCTTAAATGTATTAGGACAAATTCAAAAAGGAATAAAGAAAACAGACCTCTACCAATCTATTGGGTCTCCTATGTTGTAGGAGTATATGTTAAAATGGTATGGATAAAGCAGGTGCTGTTGCTGCCAGTTGCTCTAACATAGAGGCATCAAGGAAATTGACAAAATTATGCAAATGTATAGGATGCCTGGGAACTCAAAAAAATATGTCAATAACTTTTGTATTGTTACCTTGGCAACAGGAGGCCTTGTCAGTGCAGCGTAACCACTCTGCTTCCTCAGGCCATCTGCCCAAGGATTTCCCCTTGCTGTATGTCATGTTTACATGAACGCTCCACTCACAAAAGCAAACATAGGGCATCCTATATTGTGGTCTATACGCCTGTGATGAGGGCTGTAGAAGGAAATTCCTCGTGCCGCTCACTCACTCAGTGGGGGTTTGTGAAAATACAGATCGACTCCGTGGATTTGTACATTTGAAGGTGACATTATTTATGCCTTCCATATGCGGTAAAATCTCAGGAATATGCAAATGCTCAGCAAGCAACAATGTCTGGTCAAGAGGAAAATGTCACATGTTTCTCGGCTTCATTCCGTGGCCCCATTTGTGGTGGCCAAGCTTTCTTCCTTCATTTATCTCTGCTGTCAGCAGTAAAATGAAAGATTAGAGAAAACCCCAGACAATTTATACACTTACCATCTGACGGAGAAACAGTGCTAGAGAGAAAAACACCCTACCATACACTTTTGATCCTACGTGTACAAATCGACCTGTGTTTATTTAAAAAGATCTGAGCTATACCCCCATGCCTACCCTCCCCCAAGTGTGAATGACAATCAGCAACGCATAGTGCTGTAGCACTTTTTTAATCAAGCACTGGTTAACTATCTAATTAACCATTTGCTAACCAATTAAGTCTCATAATTGCCCTACTTAAGAGGTAGGCTATAAGTAATTTAATTAGTATGGCTAGCTCCTCTTTATGGGTGAGTGAGAAGCTGCTGAATGGTGCCACAGTGAGCAGCTTAGTCCATCCTAATTTACCTTTGAGTCACCTGCAGGTCATCTGCATTTATTATCTGTCAAAAAAATGAAGGGGTAAGCTCTGACAAGCACAGAAAGACACACATGTACACACACACACGCACACATAAATCAGTATTGTTGGTTTTGTGTGAAAGTGGGACACTATATATGTGTGCGTGGAAATAAATACTATTTGAATATGTATGTAAGCACCATAAATATTAAACATTTTGGGTGACATGGTTTGCTAATAGGTGGAGCTGCTTAGAAGCAATTAACACCCCGAGGGTACAACTTTGGCAATAAGAAAGATGTTGGTTTGTCTTTATTTGATCTAAATTTGTTTAATAAACAATCCCCTTCAATTCTATTTCCTAAACATTATTCATTTTCATATTAGTTAGTATTAATTAGTTTAAGAGGGACAGCAAACATGAGGAGAGACAGGGACAGTAGAAGCAGAGTAGGGATTTCTGAAAGGACTTCACCTTCTTCCAAGTATAGAAGGGACAAAGAAGAAGAAGAAAAGAAAATCAGAACATCCTGATCTCTGACTTATATTGGGCAAATGAGTCATGAGAATGCATTAGCAAACACGGCAGTCCACATTTACACATTGCAGTGCACTTTCACAACTCCCTTGACACGTTTGAAATATTGGCACAATATTTGCATACATTACAGTGAAGCAGGCATGCAACTACAAGCGTGTTAATTTTGTCCACGCCGTTGTCCAGTCTTTAATCCATTGACTTTTTCATTCATATTCATTGCATGTGAAGTATGTATGAGTACCTACCACCTGTAAAGTGTCTTTGAATATTTAGAGAAGCGCTATATAAATCATCATTATTATTATTATTATTATTGGCACCATTCCAGTCCAAGTCCTCCCAGTTGGTGGTTCTCGTCTCTTCATCCTATCAGTGTGATCTGATCCTAATCTGCATATCCCCCCTAGATCTGTGTATTAGTATACGGATGCTCTACCCAGTCCTCTGTCATCTGATTTCTGTCACATTGTAATGCCTGCTGTTTAGGGTATTGGTATAGGAAATACCCTTTGGGATTAATCCGCTCTATTATCTACAACAATTATTGCAACAGAGAACCACTGTGCTGGGCATTTGTGAGTATGCTTGAATTAAACTGTTGCACTTTACAGCACTGGCTCTCCATATGGAGGTTGCAACCCATCTGGTAGTGATACAAGATAGGGGGGTTGGGAGAGGCATGAAAATGTGATTTACAGTAAATGTGCATTCATGGTCCTGTTGTTAGATTGAAATATGTAATGTTTGCAGCCCTGAGGCTTCCTCTCGTGTGTGAAATAGCTCAGAGAGAGACAATCCAGTAATTGTTAAACAACAGTTGGCAGTTGTGAGCATGCTCACTTGCAATAGCAATTAGCATGAGTGTCTCTTTTTTCTAGACATTCCAGGCCAGACATTTTACAACTTCTACTCCACAGTACACAAGCTGGAATATCAAACCAGATTTCTGTGAATCCAACTTAGGGCTCAACCAAGGTCTACTATGACTTTGTGATTATTTATGTGATTTACCATGGTTGCCAAGTTGCCAAGTGTTATTGGTGTTAATGTTTACAAGGAGCATAAAAGGGAAGCATAGAAATAACGGCAGTTAGGGAACCTAAACTGTGCAACTATTGTATCACAATTATTACGCTGTTCATTTTTTCCACATAGAGGCCCAGTAACTCCTCATAGCCAAACCAAAACCACGGCCCTCCAAAACAACCTATATGTTTTTATACCCCCTATGATCAGGACAAAGTCAATATGCTGAATTGTTCTTATCAGGCCATTTACCTACTTTTCATTGGTTACAAAACCTTATGTGTACAACGCAAACCCAAAGTTCTTTAGCTAAAGCACTGAAGTTTCTACATCCATAACTACATTGTATGCATTAATTATAACAGCAAACAAACACCTGCTTCTGAGGTGTGCAATTACATTGTCCAGTTACTAGAAATGAATGGACACCTGCCAGTCATTGAGAATTAAGAAGTCTCACTGGTCATATAATGAATAAACAAATCGCATCCTGCCTAGCAGTCTTGACAGTTTGTGTGAAGAGAGAATGACAGACAGGGAGTGTGGTGCTGAGTTTAGAGTTTGCTGGCTCCTGACTGACTGCGGTGAAGTGTGTATGCAGTTCTAACAGAGGCCTGCTCTCACCCAGGAGAGCCCCACCGCTCATACAGCAGCTTCTCCACCTTCAGCTGCATAACCTGCAAGTTCATAGTAGGCTGAACTCCCATGTGGTCTAAAAACATTGTGGCTAGTTTCTGGGCCCATAGCCGCATTCCTAAAAGCATTAAAATGTTTGCATGCACTACTCTGTGTTTTTGTATAGCCCCTCTCATACACACACTTCATTACGTAAATGTGCTGGCAGTTGTACATGTCGGCCTAAAGCTTGCATAAACGTCTGAGTGACTTTTCTGATCATGGTCATCATATTAAAGACAGCAACAGCTTGCCATATTTGTTTTCTTTCCCAGGGTTAGATGAGTAGCTTGATACCACAAGTTCAGAAATATGCCATGTTTCCACTGCATTGTACGGCTCGACTTGACTCTACTCACTTTTGGTACCAGATACTCTCTACTTTGTTTTCCACTGCAGAAGGTAACCCTTAATGTCGCATGAAACTGCCTGATCATGTTCAACAATTTTGCAATAACTCCCTTCACTTTTCCAGCAGTTGGGAAACAACACACAGGAACTTTACTTTGGTCTTGAGAAGCTGCAGCGTTTATTGACGAACTAACTCTAACAGCTGAATTATCCACAATGGAAACACAAAAGAGCTGTACCATGCTGTGGACACCTGGAAACAAGACAGAAATTCAAAAACAACAATTTGTAGTTACGTGTTAGTTAAGAGTTAGATGTTGTAACTAATTCTTGGCGGACTGATTTTTATGCTAAGCTAGGCTAATTGCCTCCTGTACAGAAGTACAGAAAACTTTGGAAAGCATTTGCAGCATTTTTTCTATATTTGGTTGTTTTCTCACTTTGCAGTAGTTTTTTCCTTGACGCTGCATACGTGCTGTGAAATTGATGAATTTGTTTTCTCCATTTGCGTTTGATTTGTCTATTTGCATGTACTTTCTTAAGTTGTAGTATGTTGAGCTTTCAGCGCCACCATATGATTTTACAGCCCGTGGCCCCAAACACAGGATTCTCACATTCTTTACCTTAAATTATTATGCATTCAAAAATCACTTTGTAATGGAAAGCTTCAAACTGTTTCAGCATACCTGGATGACGATATGAATCTTTACTCTGATAATGCGAATCCAACACATCTTTGTGATAGCGTCCATGTTGTTTCTACATTCCGACTTAAAAGCACATGAACACACAGAAGTCGGAAATAGGACTTCACAACTCAGGAAATGGGACCATCCGATGAACATGTGAATTCACCATTAGCTCTTCAACTGTTCACCAACATGGCCATCAAGGTCATCACCAAATATCTAGATTTGGTGTCAGGAGATTTATTTTTTCATCAAAAATGTATTGTATTATTATGTTGTGGTTGTCACTTATTCATACTACATTAGGTTAGCTGCCAAGATGGCACCTCAGAGTGAGCTTGCCAGGTTTAGCTAAAATTATTGCTGACTGTCATGGTGCTGTCATGTTTGCATGAAGGTATTACAGAACATTTAAGTAAAAGACACATGTTTGAAAGCCCCAAAGCCATTACTTTTACAGAGAGATAAATCCAGCAGTGTCACACATTTCTGGAAGAAAAAAAATGCTTATCTTTGTTTATATCTCTATCAACAGATACACATTAGCATCTACAAGGAGAAAGTCATCTTCTCTTGTTGCACGAATGGCAGACTAGCAGGTCACCTTGCTCTGCTTGGATAAGGTGTTGAGAAGAACTCGAACTATTGTTTGCCACTGTGCCAGGTTGCTCATAATTCCCAGGCTGGGAACAGAACGTTACACAGCTAGAGGAGGGTTTAATTTGGGCTGCGTTCCCCAGAGCTGCCAAAGCAGTGCGAGGAACACACCTTTCTCTCAGTTAGCCGAAGTATATGCAGTGAAAAGCATTTGCTGTGCACGCACACACAAGATTAGAGTGTTCCTCCCTCAGAGTAAATACCAGTTCATCGTTGACAGGAAAGTTTCCGCTGATAAGTGAGATGTTTTTTATGCACATTGTCTGACAACTTTTTTGAGGTGACTATGAGCTCTGTTGTAAGTTCAGTAAGTGTAATTCTGATTGCACCAATACCCTTTTTAAGAATTCTCTTCATGCAGCCTGTGATGCCGCCACTGTGTCCACATACACAAATGCCCATAATCACACACACATTCACAAATACACACATAAACCAATTGTACTACAATACGTGGTCATGTGCTTTCCATAGCTAAAGAGAGTGATAACGCTCTGCCTTATCTGTAACCATGACAACACGCTGGATCCACTGTGGGCCCTCTGACGCCTGTTCTGAATTGGCAAAGTGTTGTGAATGGTGTTTAGATAGGAACAGAAGCCTGCTGCTGTGGGAAAACTGTGAGATAGCAGGACCTTTGATAATTCAAGAGATTACACGTTAATATACAGAGGGATTCTGGGAGAACTTTATGTTCTGATGACGTTGGATTGGATTGTTACTACTGACCTCAACACCTTCTACTTCTCAAAGCCAATAAAAGTTGCCCTAGTGATGAAATGAAGCGTTGTATGAAATACAGAATAGTGTGAAGGACATTCTTTATATGCTGCTGATAGGGCCGAGGAAGAATATAATGTATCTACTGTGGCTAACAGATATTAATAGTAGTCTTTAGGCAAGAGTCAATGTTTGGACCCAAAACAAGGTGTTCTTTATTTGAGTTAGCCATAATAAGAGGCAAGCACCCAACCCCCCACCGTCTGCCGTCCTCTACAGACAGAAAGGTCAGCCGGAGAGCGCCATAAAGAGAAGTAGAGAATGGTCACTGAATTCCTCTAAAGTTCAATCAGATTCAGCAGAGGCCCACCTCTCTCCTGCTCCGTCTTTCTTTATCTTTCTGGCTGGGGGGGGGGGGGGGGGGGGGGGGGGGGGACACTGAGATTTTAAGATTGTGTTTAATAATAAGGGGGGGCACTAACCATGAGGCAGGCTGACCCCAGGGTCAGAACAACAGGAAGGAAGTCACATGACCCATTCAAACTCACAGAGAGTAAGGCGTGGGGAGTAGAGAAACACAGATAAACACAGAGGGAGTAGAAGGACGAAGGGGTGGGATCTGTTCTTTTCACTCTTGTTTTTCTCAGTCGGTCTGACGCAGGTGTCTGCAGACATGCTTGGCGCCTGTCCAGGTGTGGATTACAAAATCAAGACCACTACAGGGAAAACAAGAAGCAGGGCAAGACAGAAGTAGAGTTAGTGAAAGCGTCAGAAAGAGATAGAAATTTATTACCCTCTGCGTTTTCAAACTCATATTCTCTTGTTGTCACCATGAAATAGTCGTATTTGCTACCAAGACAAGTGACATCATCAAAAAAAACAAAGAGATGAAGCGGCCTGGAAACATTTAGTGTACTAATGTGCATATGTTTGTGTTTGTGTGTGTATGTCTGGTAAAACACGTAAAAGAAGATGGCTTGAGCAGTGGAGAAAGGGGGGAAACGGGTGGTGCTTACTTTTTTCTTCCTCTTTTATGACATATGTCTAGGTAAGAGGCAGGATAACCAGCGGTCATTAATGACACAAGTCGGTCCCTAAAGTCCAAACAGAGTGGTAGTATGATATTGGAATTGCTGGATTATTGGTGGGTTGTTAAACATTGGCGTTTTGATATTTCCTGTACAGAATAACTCTTTGAGGTCACTTACAATTGGATAAGGCTGGTGTTATTCTATAATTTGTTTATTGTCAACCAAGAATGAAAGTCAACCATTGTTCCTACTGAAGACATACAGTATTTCACAAAAGTGACTACACCCCAGACATTTTTGTAAATATTTGATTATATCTTTTCATGTGACAACACGGAAGAAATTACACTTTGCTACAATGTAGTGAGTGTACGGCTTGTATAACAGTGTAAATTTACTGTCCCCTTAAAATAACACATCACGCAGCCTTTAATGTCTAAACTGCTGGCAACAAAAGTGAGTACACCCCTAAGTGAAAATGTCCAAATTGGGCCAGTGTCAATATTTTGTGGCCACCATTATTTCCCAGCGCTGCCTTAACCCTTTTGGGCATGGAGTTCAACAGAGCTTCACAGGTTGCCACTGGAGTCCTCTTCTACTCAATTCAATTCAATTCAAATTAGCTTTATTGGCATGAATGTGTAACAAAAATATTGCCAAAGAATCATACAAACTACATAAGAACAATCAACCCCATACATTTCATTAAACAAGTAATTAAAGCGTAAAGTAATCAAAGTGTATGTGTCTTTGTGTTAAAAAAATATATATATATATTAAAAATTAAAATAAAATAAACAAATAAAACGGTAAGCGTGTGTGTGTTAAAAAAAATTATATATTAAAAATAAATAAATAAATAAAACAGTAAGCGTGGGTGTGGGTGTTTGTGTGTTAAAAACATAAAAATATATTAAAAATAAAATAAATAAATAAAACAGTAAGCGTGTGTGTTAAAAAAATATATATATTAAAAATTAAAATAAAATAAATAAATAAAATGGTAAGCGTGTGTGTGTGTTAAAAAAATAAAAATATATTAAAAATAAAATAAATAAATAAAACAGTAAGTGTGTGTGTGTGTGTGTGTGTGTGTGTGAAAAAAATAAAAATGTATAAATAAAATAAAATAAATAAATGAAACAGTAACGTGTGTGTGTGTGTGTGTGTGTGTATATATTAATAGACAAAAAATTAAAAAAATAATTAATTGATAAAAAAAATAATAATACATTTTTAAAAAAGAAATCAGTATCAAATGTAAAAACAAAAAAATTACTAAAATATCAAATGATCAAAATAATAATAATTTGAATATATGTACAATTTTTTTTCAGTTTCCACTTGTTGTCCTCACTTCATGGCATGAGGAGACATATTTTGCAGCAATTATTTCACATTTGGGCATTTCCAGTAAATACGGGAGTTTCTGTGTGTCTGGTATGAATTTGAATTCGGGGTATATTTGGGAAATGTTTGCAAGGTGTTTTTGTCTTAGTGTTTTATATTTGGGGCATGAGGTTAGAAAGTGCAGCTCTGTCTCTACCTGTCCCCTGTCACACTGGGAGCAGAGTCTCTTCTCTTGTGGTAGCCAGCTCTGTCTGTGGCGACCCTTTTCTATGGCCAGGCTGTGTTCACTCAGTCTGTATGTTGTCAACATTTTTTTTAGTTTAGGACATTTTATTGTACTCAGGTAATTTGCCAGTGTGAATTCTCTTTTTAGGGTCAGATAACATTGTAATTTACTTTGTGTTTTGGTTGTTTCTTTCCAGTAATCAATATATTTTTCTTTCTGCTTGCTGATAATTTGGTTTGGTCTGCTTGAGTTGGCATTGCTGTCCTGAGGCTGTTGGGGACTTGTTACTGCAGAGAGCCTCAGGACTAGCTGGCTGAGGGGACTCTTCTCTGGTTTCAGCTCCTGGTATGTTAGGGCTTTGTGATGGTATGTCTGGGGGTTAACTGATTGTAAAATTTAAGTGATCTTTTCTGTATTTTTAGTAAGAGTGGGTATTGGCCGAGCTCTGCTCTGCACAGATTATTTGGTGTTTTTTTCTGCACCTGCAGGATGCTCTTACAGAACTCAGTATGGAAAGATTCTATGATTGTTTTGTCCCATTTGTCAAATTCATTAAGTTTTGGCCCCCAAATTTTGCTGCCATATAGAATTATTGGTTCAGTACAAATTGGAAATTTAAGCCAGATTTCAATTGGAATATATATTTTAATGTTTCTTTTTATTGCATAGAAAGCTCTCCTTGCTTTGTCCCTCAGATCTTTCACAGCCATGTTGAAGTTCCCTGTGTATGTAATGTTGAGGCCAAGGTAAATGTAGTTTTTTGTGTGTTGTA